>NC_086320.1:377518984-377561484 GCF_036172605.1 Pelobates fuscus
CTCCTAAGATTACAGTTGAGAAACAATGATGTACATATGAGCTTGTACATTGTTACTAATGTTCTGGACGAGTTTTCTACCTAATTCCCCCAGGCTTTCAACTACACAAAGCTTTTTCACATTTCTCTTGCACGTAGAGCACATGAATGGATCTTGTCGTTGCATATTTCAGTAGTATTGGGGAAGAAAAAGAAAATAAGAGATCGAATCAGTAATATTAGCCGAGTTCAGCTATGCTATCACAGCAAGCAGCACATTGCATATATACTTGTGGCACAAAGCATGCTAGCTCTGCTCTATATACATGGTGGCTGAAAGAATGGAATATGTCCCCACCACAATCCATGACCTCTTGTGTCCTTGAATGGCCCTGCAATATATAAAACATAACAAGGTTTTGCCCTTAGTCATAGGAGTCTAGTAATCATAGTAGTCATAGAGTTCTAGAGACATAGATTTTTGGTAGTTCTGTCATTACCTACACTCTTCGTGTTGGTTTATTCAAACTGGGTAGGATGCTTTGGCAGTCCTAGCTTTCCTAACTCTTTGAATGTTGGTCATCACTCTGGTAATAGCTGCTTGATCCAAGGAGATATCTGACTGCCATTTTGGGGTCAAGAAGGATTTTTTTTCCTAGTTTGTTGCAAAATTGGAAACGCTCCAGACTAGATTTTTTGCCTTCTTTTGGATCAAGAGTAAAAACATATGTGAGGAAGGCTGAACTTGATGGACGCAAGTCTCTTTTCGGCTATGTAACTATGTAACTCTTTTGATCTACATATAATCATGTTGATGTTGAGTTGATAGTTTGGAACCTACATGCCATGGCTAGTAGCTGTTAATTGGTTAAAGGAACTAGACGTGTGCACAGTGAGAACATTTGGCTCAGCTGAACCATTTTTTTCTGAAAGTGGAACATTTTTCGAGACACTCAAATTTTGGCCATGTGCCACTTCAACTCTGAGATTCCAACCAAGATTCCATATAAAAAAGTAAATCATAAGAACAAAAAATGCATGAAAATTGGCCAATCAGTGTGCAGCAATATACATGTATGATGTAAGATTATCTGTATATTTTGCAAGACATTGATAGGAGCTTTTTCCCAGCATTTGGCTCACAGATCAAGCGAGAAAATGTAACCAATGGAATGAAAAGTATTTGTCTTTACTGCTCTGCCTGTTTTTCCCTCTATTTATTATTTTTATGTGCATTAAATAAACATTTAGTGACTGTCCTCTCTATCATCTCTTTCTTTGGCGCCATGGGTGGAATTCAGAATCATTCCTCCAATGTTTGGCATGGTCCGGTGGTCTATAATTTAGGTATATCTCAGCTTAGAGTTTGGAAATTCATCCGAATTTCAGTTTGGCATGAAATGAATCTCCAAGTCTAATAGGAACACTTCAAGTACCATAACCACTACAGAATAACTCTAATGTAAGTAGTCAGGTTATTTGCTTATAGTTTGGGTACATTGGAGGTTTTACTTAGAGTCCCCTATAGGCTGCTCCCTGTCTCTCTTGTTCCTGTAGGAGTGCCTGTTTGAGAGCCAGAAGCTCATGATAAGAGCTTCCATTAGCTCTCTTGAGCTATACCATGTTATGTGGGGTCAGCTTATTGACTGCGAGCATTAGTTGACCGCTCTCAGACAATAAGCCATGCCTTGCACAGACAGGCTTTGCTCAGAGCTGAGAGCTTCCAGTTGCAGAGAGGCGACGAGCTTGACAGACCGCAGGGAAGAAGTCAAATTGTTTTCACTACAGCATTGTGGTTATGGTGCACAGAGTGTTCCTGTAAGTACGGAACTATCTATAATCACTTAAAGAATTCCCATTTATACCATGCATCCAACTAATTGACACAGACTTCTTTATAGTTCTGAAAGCTAACGTAAGTCCTTCATTCCATACAATCACCGGTACAAGATCAGGGTTGGGTGCTGGGTTCCCTGGCTTTTATAGTTAGACTATATAGGGATAATGAGCAAAGAAACACAAGTGAAGACAACATCAGCCTAACTTTTCTACTCACCTGACATTCTATTCATCGTTGTCTTTTTATCCTTCCTCATGTTTATTATTTTACATTTGAGTTTCTTGTTTTAAAAATTACTTTTTTCAACAATTCATGTGTTTAAAGGTGAATTGCATGGCTAAAAGGATATGTGTCAGAGTCATAAAACGACGTATATATTTATATATTGATTTCTTGATTTCTTCGTTATTCATTGCTTACGTATATGCATTTAGGGGGTTAAACTAAAATTACATTTCCTATAAAAACTTACATTATGACTTTGGCATTTTTACAGAAATTCACACAAGCTCCTATTTCCAGAATATCAACAGCAGTGTATAAACAAATAACTGGATGAAAACACTGTGTATTTAGGACATTTTGTTACCAGGTGGTTACATTTTATGTCATATATTTGTCTGGGTGAAAAAAAATATATTTTCATTAATTTTAGTTGAGAACTAGAGGGTACATAGAGATAGACAAAGAATTGATTGGAAAATACATTTGGCGTTTGTTAGCGCATTTGGATTAATTCACCTTCATAAACGTATGAGTAATAGGGCTGCAACTCGTATTTCAGCACTTTGTCTTGCAGAAAGGTTAAATTAAGTGTAAAAAATTATAGTAAATAAAGTCTGTTTTCCCAGAAGTCACTTTTCAGTCCAAACACATTTATTACTGTATGTCGAAGAATTGAAATTTACACAATAACTTTGCATTAAGTTGTTGCATTTCCGCTCGCTGTAGACTCCAAGCAGTGTTTAAGCAGATTTGTTGAATACTTGTATCCCCTAGAGAGTAGAAAACCAAAAAATGTACTGAATGCCAGAATTGTGAATATTCATAATAGATAACCTTAGAATTTGTTTTAATTCAAAAAACATAATTTCCTATTATTTGTGTTAAAGACAGTTTGTTAATCGACAGAATAATGTTTATATTTCGACAGCACACAATATAAATTGTACGACCTCAATACTTCCACAATTATTTCATTCTCTTATAAAGTAGTAAAAATAAGATCATTATAGATGGATAGCAGGCCTCCAACAATCATGATTTTGGGTTCTTACCCCAACTAACTGATTTAGTTCCCTGGTGTCCTGCATCTGTGAACACCAGGGGACTGTCCTTGCAGCCCAAACTTAGAATGGGCACCAGGACTTTGAAATAGAGCTTCAGCAGCGCTCTCTGTAAGGTCCTGTAGGTTGAAGGCCAGCCACACAGGTAGGCCCACTCATTATGGATGTCACCAATGATACAAGTCATGTCACTGGCAATATCCCCTCAGGGGCCGCTCACCAGTCCCAATCTCATATTTTGAGTGGTGTGTGGGTAGGGTTCGTACAAACTCAAAACATCTTTCTTTCTGTTATGGGCAGCAGTACCAACAAATAAAGGGATACTGCAATTCACCAAAGCACTTCAAGACAGGATGGGGAGACTATCATTACTGATGGTCTTCCCAGGGTGGAACAGAGTGGTGGTGAGAGGGGACTAACCTCTGGATGAAAGGGTAAGTTATTTTTTTTTATAGGGGAGGGGTCACCCTGTGGTGGTAGGGTTAAAGGAAAATTTCAAGTGTGAAAAACAATGTTGGAGCATTACTTTAATGATAAATAACCTCCTTCAATTTGGATCAAGCTGAATCTCCAAGTGTAGTTGTCTATCATGATATAAGGGCCCAGAGCAGCCATGACATCTCCTTACCCATTATTAACACAGCCAGCCCTTTTCTTCTGAGCTTGACATTTTTAATTATTTAATTATGAAAAACAGAGTTAACATTATGCAAAACCAGCATAATTGACATTATCATGGACCCAGTGATGGGTAAATTTTGAAGAGCCATAACAAGGCAACATTATAAAATGGGAGCTATCAGTGGTAACATTTTAAAAAAAATATTACAGATCTCTTAAAAATGATTCCTGTGGTGTAGTTTACTATTTCAGTAACTGGGTAACCCTACGATCCTAGGGTTTTTCTTTCACCTTGTAGATAAACGTTATTGCTGATGTTAATAGGTATCTGGGTGCATTATTGTTGGTAATAGACTTAGAGATTAATTTCAGACCAAAATGCAATTTAGCAAAATTTGACCAGATAGGGTGTTCTAACTAATTCCTGAATTTCGAGCCTGAAATCTACCTGAATAACAGACTAACCGTGCAATGCAAAACATGTTCAGGGAGATGGAGTCAGTATTCCTAATTCTGCCTGGGCGCCAAAAAAAAGGGGTGAATAAGGATTAACATGAATACAATTATTGGTGGCGAGGGGACAGTCACTGAATGTTGGTTTTATTCACAGAAGTGGCCAATAGAGGGAAAAACAGGAGGCACAGTAATAATATTTATATATTCATATATATCCTGATGAAAGTTTGGGTGGCAAACTGAAACGTTGATCTTTTAATTTTGAAAATAAAAGTGACATTTTATTTTTACACCTTTGGAGTCCTGGGAGTACTATCTCTACGCAATTTGCTATATAGATATATATACTGATCAGCCACAACATTTAATCCACTGACAGTTGAAGTGAATAACAATAATTATATTGTTACAATGGCACCTGTTGTGGCATGGAATGTATTAGGCAGCAAGTGAACGATCAGTTCTTGAATTTCATGTGTTGGTAAATGACACACTTGCTGATGTGATTCATCAGGCCAGGCAACCTTCTTTTATTGCTCCATGGTCCAGTTCTGGCACTCATGTCCCATTGAAGGTGCTTCTGGGGTGGAAAGGGGTCATCATGAGCACTCTGACTGGTTTGTGGCAATGCAGCCCTATACACAGAAGCAAGACAAATGGGCAATCAAAATGATCTGAGTGACGACAAGATGACTGAGTCATAGCATCTCCAAAACAATAAGTCTTGGTGGGGAAAATTAACATGGTCATTTGTTGGTTCGTGATCCGGGAACATTTCAGCTCAAAGTCCAGAAATTTGAAGATCACCTGCTAGGCCCACATCTGGACAAATTGAACAAGGTTCAGACTGAACTAAACCTCCAGAAGGGTTATTCACTAAAGTAGGAATTAAATGTAAATTTCAAATTAAAATCTAAAGTAACCAAACTGGATGCATAGTTGACTTAGAAAGTGTTTCCAGTTCAGATATTTTTACCTTGAATTTGTAATTCACTTTGAATTCTCAAATAATAACCCTGAAAGTCTACTTTTTACTTAATTGACATTCAATATCCTATATAACTATTTTCATTATTGTCTGTGTGCAAATAGTTAAAATTCTAATTACCGTGTAGTAATGATTAATAGGCTAATGAAGGGTTTCCTGAATACCAAAAGGCTTAATAAAGAGAAAAAGCCTAATGCTTTTGGACCTCTAGTAGTGCTTAATAATAGGCTGCCACATAGAAAGGACTATTTAATTAATTTAAATAATAAATCATATCCCAAGGGTACGAGCATGCATACAGTGCACTAAATGTATGCTTTACATACTAAAAAAGGAATGTGAATTAAAACCTCAAACTAGTTTTTGTGGCAAGGCTCCTTCATGCCTTCAGCGTCTCCGAACATTGACTGTAAACACCTTCTTTCTATACCTCACAAGGCAATTTAATTTTGTTGCAGATAAACTGTCAACGTTGCATTCTGGTAGCCTGGCATAGAGGAGAAGGCCCTGATTACAGTGAACTCACTTCCAGGGTTCTTAAATCTTCTGTCTGAGTTCCTGAAGGCTTGTGGAACAAAAAAGTTGTGTGAAACAACTTTATTTGTATTTCTGTTCCTGATGCTGCATGTTCCGTGATGCTCCAGGCCTGGAAAATCTTGAACACAGTGCACCAGAATCAATCTTGAGGACTTAGCTAGAACGTTGTGATCCGTTGTTATGATCACCTTACTGCTGTCACATCTGGTTAAGAAGCAGTGGTTGAGATTGCACAGCAGCAAAACCAATTACTCTTAAGGCCGACGATGTGCAGCTGGCATAATTATATTTTGTTTTCTTCTTGACATGTTTCGAGGGCAGCTACATTCTTGTTCAATCCTTCCACATCCTAACATTCTTAAAACTAGTCTTCATGTCTGTAAACATTTTCCACCAAAACACTTCTTTTGCAAAGTATCTGTTATCTTATAATTCCTCCATCCTCCTCGCCCGACACAACGTATTACCACTATCTGCACTAACCCTATTTCATCTTATTCTTATCCTATTCTCAATTATCATTACACTACTGCTAAACTGGTTTTAGAACTTTTTGATATTTCTGATACAATTAGTACACTATTAGCATACAGCCATCTCCCTTTCTTATTACGCAGTCTAAACCAGAGCTAGGCAGCCGTTTGCAAGCCAGATGTTGTGGACTGCATCTCCCCTAATGCTTTAATAGCATTATGGGAGGTGTAGTCCACAACCTTTTTGCCCTAGGCCTAGTCTAGATTATAAACCTGTATCACCCATTCTTTCCATGTGTCAAACTGTTTTTTTCTTGTTAAATTTACTTGTATTTCTTGTTAATGCAGAGCTGAGGATTTCATAATTACCAACTCTTATTCTTAAGAATTTTGTATTTTGTCTATTAATTTAAAATATTTAGAAGATACCCTTGATCCAAAAAAATAGCATTTATTATAGATGCATTCTGAATGATTTCTATAACATAATCTACGCTCCTAGCCGAGGACTGACTTCTCATGTCCTGTGTACAATGCATATTATTTATTTTAGAAATCAATCATGTCTCAATCGCGCACATCTGTTGTTAATGTAACATATCACAGAATATAAAGATGGTTACAATGTATACAGCAATCCAGCTCACTCACAAATATGATCAAATACACAGAGAATAGACAATAAAAAAAATCTCGACAATTCTGTTTGATTGACCCTCAGAGAGATCCCAGCTGTACGTAGTTAGTGTTACTTTGTTATTATAAGATAAAATTGCACTTGTTAATAAAACACAAACAAGGCAGGCGTACGCAATGAACCATCATAAAAGAGAATATTTACAAAAATAATAATGAAAAATACTTACAAAAATACTTGTAAAGTCCTGAAAATCTATTTGGTGAAGATAAGATGATATAACAAGAACCCAAAGTAAACGATAATTGCTATAGAAATGACTCACATCAGTGTATAGAGATGATAATGATGTGACAAACTGGGATGAAGTTACCTTTACTGGGCCTCATGAGGAGGAACCGGGGACCTAACTGTGAAGTAAGAAGCAAAATATTTATTGTATAATGACGGGAAATTAAACATAGCAATAACAATGGGCTGAGCTGTGGGGGGACAAAGGAGATAAAAAGAGTGATAGATTCTTTTTAACAGCTAACACTAAATAAAATGTCTTAGAACCACACCATCTGGCTCCTATTTCTACTCCAAATTACAAATAATGTCTTGGCTTTGTGCTTTTCTGCTTGGTATCTTGGGAAGTCCATCAGCATTAAGAGGCTTACATTGTTCCCTCTTTATTGACCAAATCTTCCAAACAATTCACTCAGTACCATTTGTTATTGACTGTCCAGAATGTCATTATATTATTATTTTTATTATTAATATTAATATTAATGATGTGGCTCCAACAAACTTCCAGTATGAAAAAAGTAAATCATCATTGATAATCAACATAATGTCAAGAGAACCTTACGGTGACGTGCCTAGCTCAGCAAGCTTACAATCTAGGATTGTTTGAATTGGGCTATACAAATGGAAAAGGAAGACTGGTGTGAAATGAGAGGGTAGAGTGACAGCTATGAGGGCAGTGTCTAGTTGAACTTGCAAATAAATATAGTATTGTATGGTAAAGATGGGAGAGTCAAATACACTGTAGAAACACAGATTATGTTATGAATGGGAGGACTGGTGCAAAAATAAAAGAAAAAAAAACAGGAAGATTATATGATGGGACGAGATAGAACCTTCCATGGGATTGTTGCTGCAATTGAAAGTCCAATAAGAAAGAATTAGCAATACAAGTGTGAGAAGATTATTAGTGGGGTGGATGGCTTAAGAAGGGATTTAGAGAGGTAATATGAGGTGGGATGATAGTTTGAGTGCTTTCTAAGTTAGTGTAACTAATTTGAAATTGATACTGAGTGGTATTGGAAGTCAATGGATTGGCAGAGGTGTGATAGCATCAAAGATAAAATAAGTAAGCAGCATTAATTATAGAATTTAGTGGAGCATCGTGGCGTGGGAGAGGCCAATAAGGAGTAAATGGGAAAGATAAGTGTAGGAACGAGTGCCTTAGTTTCATCTTGTGTTGAAAAAGGTGAACATGAGCAATATTTTTAAGGTGGAAAGAACTGGATTTGGAGACAGGTTGACATTTGAGAAAAATGATCAGGCCAAAGCTGAGAATGACAGCAATGCAGCGAGGATGGCAGGTTTCTGCTAATGAATGTTCCATGGACCTGCAGGGAGAGGGACAGTGGAGGGCAGTTATCAAAGACACAAATATAATAAGCTCAGATTTGGAAAGACTGAGTTTTGGGAAACTAGTAGACTTCCATTTGGAGACAGAAGAGAGACATAGCTTGATACTTTAACACAGGGCTCAAAATGTCCACTCGCCACTAACCATGCATAGTTAACTTAAAAACCTTTAATGTTAATTGTCTAATATAATTCTATCCTTTTTAAAAAGTCTCATGAACTAATCTAAATATCAACAAAGCATAAACCTTTTGTATCAAACTAATGAGACTTTTAAAATGATTAAATAATCATCTGAGATCTCTGTGACCTATCTGTTCTACACTGTCCATGTGGTGGGATCCACTTAATATGCTAATATTATGGAAAAGCTTTCCTGAATGCAGCAGAGACAAAACACAGACAGACAGATAGATAGATAGATAGACTGATAGAAGGATAGATAGATAGAGATAGATAGAGATAGATAGATAGATAGATAGATAGACTGATAGAAGGATAGATAGATATATAGATAGATAGACTGATAGAAGAATAGATAGATAGATAGATAGATAGATAGATAGATAGATAGATAGATAGATAGATAGAGATAGATAGATAGATAGACTGATAGAAGGATAGATGGATAGATGGATAGATGGATAGATGGATAGACAGACAGATAGACAGACAGACAGATAGATGTAGGTTTCAATGTAAATCTTGTTATGATATATTGAACTGTCAAACGTGCTGAGTCTCAGTAAGACATTCAGTGATTAATTTGCAATTATTCCTTGTCATTCTCTGTAAATCTCTATATTGCAAGCAGACATTCTATTATTGTAATGGACTGTATGTGGTGGAGAATTTTGCCATTCAATGCAAAGCATGGATTGTCGTGTTGTGAATACATTGTAGAAAGGGACAGACTGCTGATTTCTTCCCTGTATAAAGCAAGTGCACAGTGCCTTCTAGCTGTTTATACAGCAGTACTATGACAGCGATATCCAGTGAATAGTCTGACTAGGAATGTCTTCCTTATCTTTATTTCGATGTGTGAACATCTGCACCTCATAGAAAGAACAAATAAAATATATCATTAAAATATTTAAAATATAAATGTTAAAGTGTATCTGCAGTTCTGACAGTAATATTAAGCAATAAACACAGCCAGCAGGATAAAATTATAGGAGCTAATCCTTTACAACATTGGTCTTCACATTATCTTCATTATGAATCCTGATACTCGCTATTTGTTCCTCTTTCTTTCCATGGTATTCTCTCTCTCTCTTTCTCTCTCTTTTTTACTCATATCATATCTCTCACCTCACAATTGGAGCCAAGAGGAGTAGATATCAAATAGCACAGCCAGACCCGGACTGGCCATCGGGCAAACTGGGCAAATGCCGGTGGGCAGCAATGGCCATGGGTCGATGCTGGCAGGGGAAATCAGAGGACCGGCACTTGGATAATGCTGGCCCTGCTATGTGCCATGACTCTCTTGGTGGGGAGATTAAATATTTACCTCGCCATCCTGCTAGCACTTCAGTACAGGAGCAGGGAGAGGGAGGAGGAGGGAGAGGAGACCCGGAAGCTCTTGCTAGCAGCTCCGCCAGGTTGTTCCTCTTGTGAGGTCAGGGTGTTACCATAGCAATGCTCCAATCTCACGAAAGTGAACTCTAGCCCCAGTAGCTGCTAGAGTTCACTAACCACAAGGACCACCAAGACTTCACCATCGGACCACCAAGGTTTGTAAGCAGTTCCCCCCCCACACACACACACACACACTGCACCCTACACACACAGTGTACCTCTCACACTCTGCACCTCTCACACACACTGCATTCCTCTCATACACACTGTATACCTCAAACAAACACTGCATTCCTCTCATACACACGTTGTGTAATTTTACGATGGCTAATTTTCTAGCTGTTTCAAGAAAGCTATTTAATTGAACAATGATAGTATTGATCTTGTTGAAAGGAAATAAAAAAAAAACACACCATATAATGGACCACCTGACACCCCGACTGGGTGCCTTCGCCCATCACTGCTTCCTAGTACCTCGGAGTACTTCCAAGAACTCCACCAGACACCATCAGCACTGTAGTCCCCACTTCCAGCATTACAGCTTGACTGGGATCTCGCCATCCTCCACCCTGGACCCAAGACCAGGATCCAGCTTCCAGTGGGCAGACCTTTCCTACTCCAGAGAGTGTAGCAGGCTGCTTTTACAAGAGCAAGTGATTATAACCCAGAGGAGTATAATGATATAGCAATTCCCAGAGCAGATACAGTTATTCCCCCCCCACATGAGATGGTACTGTATGTTGAGGGTAGGCAGGAACTCATTTATTGGCAGCCACAACCCTGCAAGGGGCACTCCACCCTGGAACTGAGAGTAGACTACAGTAAAAACAACCACACAATGACATTGACTGTCAGGTCCAAGACACTCCCATACACAATTAAAATAATCCCTCCTCTGTGCCTGGGAGATAATTGAATCAGGAACTGTACTAATCTAATGCAATTATCTCCAAGCACAGAAAAACATACTTTTTAACAGTACCCTGAAAGTATGCCCAAAAACCCATGGAAACCCCACAAAAGTTACATCCCCTGATAGCCCCGATCTGGGTGACCAACATATCCAAAAATCACCAAGGGGTTCAAGAATTTCCTGGAAGTCATAGTTTTGACTGACCGCACGCATGGTCCCATGCCCAAAACAGTTCCATGAAGTCAGTACTAACGGTCGGTCAACTTTGCTTTTTTTTACAGGTTTCCCTGCAGGGTCCATAGTCTGTGGGAAGGAGGCTGGCAAGGAAGCTCCTCCAGGAGCTCGTGGCAAACTCACGTGGGAAGGGGAGTTTGTCACAAATATTATTTAACTGACTTTTTTTTAAATCAGTTAAAAAGTCAGATATTTGTTGTAAAAAACATATCAATTAAATAAACATTTTTACAAAAGAGAGAGAGAGTTAGCCTTATATGTGGCACATAGCTCTAACACAAAAAAAATTGTTTACTTTAGAAGTGAGCTATTTCATCAACCTGCTCGCTAACTGTATTATAACAAATTTGGGATGGAAAGCCTCATGGCGGATAAATGCCCTGCAATGTGTTTAGAGCCCTCCCTCTATACTAACTCTGTATTACCTGCTAAAAGGCAGTCCTGAAGTTTGACCTACAAATGCACAGTGCGGAGTATGAAGGGGGTGAATTAGATTATCTGCATAGTTTCAGGAATCTAACAGAACCTCCATGGTCACCCACCCATATGCTGGGAATAATCTTCGCTGATTGTGTTGCTATAAAGACACTGCTGGTTATATAATGATCAGGAAATACAGAAGCCATGGAAGGTTTACAGCTAATACCCTGACCAAAAGTTGCAGAAAAGCCATAATTTAATAATAACAAAATATTTAACCAGGAAAGGTACACTGCTTTTCAAGTACATCTTGGGGATGTTACCATAGCTCAACATCCAGTGGATGTTACTATTACCCAATTTAATAGTACTTATTTTACCTATCACAGAAGGATGAACCATGTTGGGATTTAAACCTGTGACCGCGAGGGTTGAACAGATTCTACTGATGATGCATTAGCCCACTGAGCTATCTCATATTCCTCTGACAGTGTGCAGCTAGAATCAAATTAATAGAGACAAACATTATTTTTGGACCGTACTGGAATTTGACAGAATTTGAGAATTTGGTAAAATTTGAACCCGAAGGTCCGAATAAAAATTAAACAGCACAATGCTAAACATTTGGTGGAGGGGATGTTCATTAATCAAAATTCCACCAGTGGTGACAAAACATGAGATGACTAATGGCAAAATAAAGATTATTCACAGTAAGGGGACAGTCACTAAATGCTGATTTTATTCACAGATCAAGTGAAAAAAAATACATATTTGTATATTATGTATTTGATAAATATATACTAAATAAATATGCAGTGGTTACGTTTTTTCTCTTGATCTGTGAATCATACTGTGGGAACATTTTCCTATGAGTGTATAACAAAATACGTACCTAATATTATATTGTACTTCGTCACAAAGACAAAATTCTTCAAAATCGATTTACCGCATGGACAAAATCCGATTCCTCCAAAACAATCTTCAGACAAACAAATTCACTTTTTTTTTTGTTGTGTACAAATCTGTGAGGTTAAACAATCAGGATTTAAAATTCCTTATCAGGGATTTGATGCTCTTTACTGACGTCTAGTGTCACATATGGTTTAAATAAGATGGACCTCATCAATGGATAATTCAATCGGACTGAAACAAAATAAAAAAAAAAGCATCCTTCCCTTACTCGTTTAGTCTTTTTTAATGTTGGGAGAATTGCACAATTAAAAGGTAGCATTCATGGGTTATCTTAGATGAAGGTGCTTTAAATGTCCACATTCCATTCCTGGTTGCTAGTAAGATGATTGATGACACACTAGTTCACTATTTAATTTTATTCCAAAGATTGTTATTTTATTGCTGTTTATAATGTTTTTCAGCCTCTCACCTGGGGCCCCATTTTGCTTTGATATCTGGGTGGTAGGAAAATTTATGTTCCCTTTCAGAGAACTATCTTTACTCTGAAATCTATAAACTCTGGAAGTCAGATTATTGCAAGACATAATTGTCTCCAATACAGCCACAGGCAAGACTGATAGTCCCTTGGGCTCATTTAGAAAACATCTATCTACTGATTCCTTTTGCTCCACTAGAAGAGAAAAAGCAGACGGGATAACATTACCTATCAGAAGATGGATCAATTACTGGATTTGCATTAACGCACTTAACATCATGACATTTTGCATATATTTATTATTAGTGATGTCGCGTACATCAAATTTTCCGTTCGCGAATGGCGAACACAAATTTCCGCAAATGTTCGCGAACGGGCGAACCGGGCGAACCGCCATAGACTTCAATGGGCAGGCGAATTTTAAAACCCACAGGGACTATTTCTGGCCACAATAGATATGGAAAAGTTGTTTCAAGGGGACTAACACCTGGACTGTGGCATGCCGGAGGGGGATCTATGGCAAAACTCCCATGGAAAATTACATAGTTGATGCAGAGTCTGGTTTTAATCCATAAAGGGCATAAATCACCTAACATTCCTAAATTGTTTGGAATAACGTGCTTTAAAACATCAGGTATGATGTTGTATCGATCAGGTAGTGTAAGGGTTACGCCCGCTTCACAGTGACAGACCAAACTCCCCGTTTAACGCACCGCAAACAACCGCAAACAGTCTATTTGCACAACCGCAAACTCCCCATTTGCACAAGGTTGGATACCAAGCTAGCCATGTCCCGTTCCTTGTCCTCACTGATGTCATTGAAGGTCTCTTCCTCCACCCAGCCACGTACAACACCAAGGGTCCACGAAAGGTGACAACAAGCCCCTTGGGACGCCTGCTGTGTTTGGTCTTCCACCTCCTCAAAGCCACCTTCCTCCTCTGACTCCTCTTCTTCAGACTCCTCTCTCTGCGTTGCCTCTCTCTTCGTTATTATAAGGTGTGTTAAGTAGTACTATTCCTATCAGTTGGTCCTCCTACTTCAAATTTGGGGCACTGCGCGTGTAATCTAAAGTGCCACCAGATAGGAGTGGTGTGTTAAGTAGTCCCCCTCATCAGGCCTTTTTTAGTCGAATGTATTGCCCACTGTCAGTCCCTTTGGGATCCATCCCTCATTCATCTTAATAAAGGTGAGGTAATCCAGACTATTTTGACCTAGGCGACTTCTCTTCTCAGTGACAATACCTCCTGCTGCACTGAAGGTCCTTTCTGACAGGACACTTGAAGCGGGGCAGGCCAGAAGTTCTATCGCAAATTGGGATATCTCAGGCCACAGGTCAAGCCTGCACAACCAGTAGTCAAGGGGTTCATCGCTCCTCAGAGTGTCGATATCTGCAGTTAAGGCGAGGTAGTCTGCTACCTGTCGGTCGAGTCGTTCTCTGAGGGTGGACCCCGAAGGGCTGTGGCGATGCTTAGGACTTAAAAAGCTTCTCCATCAACAACACGTCTGTAAAGCATCCTGTCCTTGCCCGGCGTGGTCGTGGGAGGAGGAGGATTACTTTCACCTCTTCCCCTGTTAGATTTAAGTTGTGCTGTGACATCAACCGAATACGCTGTGTAAAGCATACTTTTTAATTTATTTTGGAACTGCTGCATCCTTTCCGACTTGTGGTAATTTGGTAACATTTCAGGCACTTTCTGCTTATACCAGGGGTCTAGTAGCATGGACACCCAGTACAGGTCATTCTCCTTCAGCTTTTTTATACGAGGGTCCCTCAACAGGCACAACAGCATGAAAGATCCCATTTGCACAAGGTTGGATGCCGAGGTACTCATGTCCCGTTCCTCGTCCTTACGATCTCACTGAAGGTATGTTCTTCCCCCCAGCCATGTACAACACCACGGGTACCAGATAGGTGACAACGAGTACCCTGGGATGGCTGTTGTGGTTGGTCTTCCTCCTCAAAGCCACATTCCTCCTCTGACTCCTCTTCCTCACAATCCTCTTCCAGCGGTCCAGCAAGCGATGCTGATAAGGCTGTTTCTGGTGGTGATGGTGACCACAACTCTTCCTCTTCCTCTTCACGCTCATCTACGGCCTGATCCAGCACTCTTCGCAGGGCATGCTCCAGGAAGAAAACAAATGGTATGATGTCACTGATGGTGCCTTCGGTGCGACTGACTAGGTTTGTCACCTCCTCAAAAGGACGCATGAGCCTACAGGCATTGTGCATGAGCGTCCAGTAACGTGGCAAAAAAATTCCCAGCTCCGCAGAGTCTGTCCTAGCACTCCGATCATACAAATACTCGTTAACGGCTTTTTCTTGTTGAAGCAGGCGGTCGAACATTAAGAGTGTTGAATTCCAACGTGTCGGGCTGTCGCAAATCAATCGCCTCACTGGCATGTTGTTTCACCGCTAGATATCTGAAAAGTGCGCCATGGCCGTGTAGGAATGCCTGAAATGGCCACACACCTTCCTGGCCTGCTTCAGGATGTCCTGCAAGCCTTGGTACTTATGCACAAAGTGTTGTACGATCAGATTACACACATGTGTCATGCACGGCACATGTGTCAACTTGCCCAACTTAAATGCCGCCAACAATTTTTTTCCATTGCCACAAACCACTTTGTTGATATCCAGTTGCTGCGGAGTCAGCCGCTTTTTCACCTGTGCGTTCAGGGCGGACAGGAGTGCTTGTCCTGTGTGACTCTCTGCTTTCAAGCAAGTCAAACCCAAGACGGCGTGACACTGCCGTATCCGGGATGTGGAATAGTACCTAGGGAGCTGGGGGGGTGCCATTGATGTGGAGCAAGACGCAGCAGCAGAAGAGGACTCAGCCGAGGAGGTTATGGAAGAGAATGGAGTAGGAGGAGTAGAGGAGGTGGCAGCAGGCCTGCCTGCAAGTCGTGGCGGTGTCACCAACTCCTCTGCAGAGCCACGCATTCCATGCTTGGCAGCCGTCAGCAGGTTTACCTAATGCGCAGTGTAGGTGATATACCTGCCCTGACCATGCTTTGCAGACCAGTTATCAGTGGTCAGATGGACCCTTGCCCCAACACTGTGTGCCAGACATGCCATTACTTCCTTTTGCACAATCGAGTACAGGTTGGGGATTGCCTTTTGTGCAAAGAAATTTCGGCCGGGTACCTTCCACTGCGGTGTCCCAATAGCTACAAATTTTTTGAACGCTTTAGACTCCACCAGCTTGTATGGTAAAAGCTGGCGGGCTAAGAGTTCAGTCAAGCCAGCTGTCAGACGCCGGGCAAGGGGGTGACTTTGTGACATTGGCTTCTTACGCTCAAACATGTCCTTGACAGACACCTGACTGTGGGCAGATGAGCAGGAACTGCTCAAGGCGAGAGACGGAGTGGCGGATGGTTGAGAGGGGGCAAGGAGGACAGCAGTGGTTGACGTGGCTGAAGATGCTGGAACAGGAGGAGGATGTCGGCTTTGAGTTTGTGTGCTGCTTGTACTCATGTGTTGATCCCATAGGCGTTTGTGATGTGCGACCATGTGCCTTCGCAAAGCAATTGTACCTAGGTGGGTGTTGGACTTCCCACGACTCAGTTTCTTTTGGCACAGGTTGCAAATGGCATCGCTGTTGTCAGAGGCAGACACACAAAAAAAATGCCACACTGCTGAGCTCTACAATGACGGCATTCTGGTGGTGGCAACAGCATGCGTTGATTGGCGTGCTGTCTGGCTGCCCCCGGGTGCCGATGGATGCTGTCTGACTGTGCCACTAGCTCCTTGCGACGACCTCCCCCTGCTTCCAACTCGTCTCCTCCCCCTCCTCTCTGTCTCCCCATCTGAACTTTCCCCCTGTTCTTCTTCTCTTCTAGCGGGCACCCACGTGAAATCCACGCCGCATCGGCATCATCAACCGCTTCACTTGTATCTGACAACTCAGCAAAGGAAGCAGCAGCGGGTACATCATCATCAGCACACCATACGTCCATGTGTGTAATGCTGCCTGACTGAGACATATCCCTGTTATCTAAATCCTCTGGCAATAATGCTTGCGCATCACTCATTTCTACCAACTGATGTGTAAATAACTCCTCTGACATACCAAGTGAAGCGGCTGTGGTGCTAGTGTTGGTGGTGGCGGCAGGCGGGCGAGTGGTAACTTGAGAGGTGCCTGAAGCTAAGCTGGAGGAGGATGGTGCATCAAGGTTCTGACTATGTCCTCAGAACTTTTCGAGTTCAGGGTATGTGGCCTCTGAACACTGGGCATTATTCTAGGGCCAAAGGGAATCACAGCACCATGACCACGACGGCCCCTGCGGGGTTGCCTGCCTCTGCCTGTCATTTTTTTTTTGATTAGTGGTACTATGCGTGCAAGCTACAAAGACAACAGATATGAGTGGCACTGTGCCCTGGCAGAAGTTGGCAGAGTAGACGCTGTAGGCCTGACACACACGCTTGCAGACAACTAACTGCTATTCAATCTATTACAGTCAAAATTGTATTTTTTTTTTAAATGTACATTACTGTTACACCAGATATGAGTTGCACTGGTGTGACACTGTGCCCTGGCAAGCCCTGAAACGCACACGTGTGAAGTAAACTGACTGCTATTATATTACAGTCAAAAACGTTGTTTTTTTGTTAAATGCAAGCTTTTGTGACACCAGATATGAGTGGTGGCACTGGGCAAGTGGGCACAGTATACGCTGTGAGCCTGACACACACGCTGGCAGGCAGGCAACTGCAATTAGATTACACAGGAAAAAATAAATAAAAAGCAGACTGATGTTCTAGCCCTAAAAATGGCTTTTTGGGGTGCTGTCCTTACAGCAGAGATCAGATGAGTCCTTCAGGACTGTAGTGGACACTGAATACACTAGCCTAGCTATCAATTTCCCTATTAAATCAGCAGCAGCACACTGTCCCTCCTCTCACTAAGAATGCAGCTTCAGAATGAATCTAAAATGGATGCTGTCCAGGAGGTGGGAGGGTCTGGGAGGAAGGGTCTGCTGCTGATTGGCTGGAATGTGTCTGCTGACTGTGAGGTACAGGGTCAAAGTTTCCTCAATGATGACGAATAGGGGGCGGACCGAAAATCGCATATGTTCGCCGTCCGTGGCGAACACGAACAAGCTATGTTCGCCGGGAACTATTTGCCAGCTAACCGTTTGGGACATCACTATTTATTATATCCAGTTAATTCATCACTAGACCTTTCTGTTGCAAATGATAAATAACTCCAAGTTCCTGAAACATGGGTTTGCAAAATGAAATGCAGAAGTCTTAATTGTTTAATTGAAATAACTGTTCTACTAAAAGTCTAATTGTTCCCACAATTTAGTACATGGTCCATGGTCCAAGGGCCTTCCTTCAGAAAAGGATAACTACTGCATGGTTAAATCATCTCTCTCTACTGGAGCATGGTGGATGCGGGTTTCTTTTTTCTTCAATGGAAAAATATAATGTACTGAAAAACACCTTAGACAATTTTGTGAATCTAGAGAAAATAATTAGGAATTAATTCTGCATGTATGATCATTTTATCTTGTAATGAGGGATCTAAGTGTTCAAACATTGTGGGTCTTGTAAAACCAACTAGAGGCAGTTGTCTTCTAAAGGGTCACTCTACGAACCATAACAAGTTCCCCTAAATGAAGTGGTTATGGTGCCTGTAGTCTACAGGTTGGGGTTAAGCTGTTTTGAACTATTTAACACTGAATGAGGGTTTCTGGGCACCCATATCTCCACCTCCCACTAGAGATATGGATGTAGGGGAAAGTAACTCTACATAAGCCGTACCAGTCCATATCAATGATGGGTGGCAGTCATGGGTGGCATCAACCCAGCCATGATCTTCAACCCCGCCATGATGATCGTCAACCCTGCCATGATGATCGTCAACCCATCCATGATCATTGATAAGTATGCCAACAGACAAGTTAGATTTTTAAAGCGCAGTCAATGGGGTTTTACTGTGCTCATAATTCCCTACCCAGCAACTGAACAGCCGAGGTTTGATAAAAATGCTCAAAACAATAAGAGCTAGCGAGCGGGGCTTCCGCCATCGGATGCCAGAACTTGCCAGCACAGTCTGCATTTGCTTCGTATTCAAATTCAACTAAAACAACGACAATTAAAAGAATGAAAAGCTAAAGCACAACTAATAGTTGCATTTTAGTTAGAAATAGTAGAAGATGCCATTTTCTGAGTAATGCTTCCCTCACTGTAAAAAAATGATAGGCAAGGCTTGTAGACTTGCGTGGAACGTTGCTAAACACAAAATAAAAGGAAGAAAATACATGTATAATTTATTAAAGTCCCAGACATGACGTTTTTCAAATTAGCATGCTTACTTTTTTTCAAACACTTTTTCATTATGTTACGTATTTACATATCTTGTTTCCTTGTTTCTTACTCATAACTAAGGATTGTACGTGAAATTATCATGGCATAGCCCTCCCCCCTTCACCCGTCGGAAATTACACATTTTACTTCGGAAGAAAATATTTCTGCCAAATATATTTACACATTTTTCTTCGTGTACATATTTATCAGCTGAAGGAACATAAAGCTTTCCTCTGGAAACAATTATTTCAAAAGGTATTTAATGTGCTTCATCATAGCAGGAAAGTAAAAAACAAAAAAAACTAAAAAATTAAACAAATCACTCGAAACAATGTTTTCCCCCCACAGAGTCTTAGAACGTGAGAATGTGAGTTACCTTCTTTAGAGATCAGCTTCTGAAATATTTATGAACAAGTTGACTTGTCAGAAGTGAAGATGCAAAACAGATCAAGGGTTGACCTTGTGCATTTTTTGGGATGTGTTTTCCTGAGTTTCAGAGGGAAGTGATAGATTGAATGGCTTTAAAAGTGTCTACCAAGAACAATCCCACAGCACATATAGCCTTCATAATTTAGAACAATCATGTGAGGAATTTAATGCAGTATATATTGCTTCCTGCTCAGATGTATCTTTAGATGTTGTTTTATCACCCATTTGTGAATGTTGAGCAGTTTAACTTACCTATTGTAGGTCACAACATTTTATTTATGAGGCAATTTAACAGGCCCTCTGTCATGTATCCATTTCATGAAATAGCTGAGAAGGAAATATATATATATAAATAAATAAAATCAATACTCTATGTGTTTTTTTAAATGTATTTATTGGGTAAGAATTTCGTATTTATTCTGTTTTATATCTTTCTTTTTTTCAATTTGGCGATTTTTATTGAAGTTTTGGGATAGAGAAAGAAGAAAAGGGGAGGGGGGAGCAGCGTCATGGAACACAATTGATCAAAACAACACAATATCTGTTACACACACCGAGAAATTATTTACCCCAGTCTGTTGTTGGTTTTGCTCGAGGTGCACAATCTGTTGCGCTGTCGTGTGATACTTTCCGGTGTGTAGTACATCCCTATTACATCCCAGACCGAGACCATAACCTAGTGTCCCTGTTTGTCCCTCACCTGCATCAGAGCCACTAGGGTAGTGATTATGTTCACCTTCGTTCAATACCTCCCTTACTGAAGGTGGTGTTTGCCTTGCTCTTTTGGGTGCCGGCTGTGTTACAATAGACTGCCAGGAAAAGGAAGGGGATGGGGCAGATGTGCTGCAATGCCCTGGGTACTCTTCACATGTTACTGAACTGTTAGTAGAGCAGTTCGCTTAGGGGAATGTATACTCAGACGTGTGACCGTCTCCACCCTGTTTTTTTTTTTTTTTTAAATATCCTGATATATCCACTCGCCTTTAGCCCCAACCTGGATGGCTCCCAGTGGACGTTTCATATCATAATTGCAAGTTGGAGTCTGATACCCTGTTATAGGACCCCATGGTCCCCTAGTGGGATAGGTAGGGTTCCCATATTGTCCTGGCCTCTATGGTGACCTTATTAGGTGTCATATGGTTATGTGCCATGGTTTCATAATCTTAGTTCGTGGTGACCTGTGTATGTAGTGCCTGTCTATCAGGTGCCTGCGGTGCCTTCCATGCATGTGCTATAAGGGTGTATTTTTTTTTTTATAAATTCTTTATTTTTGGGTGCATACGTAAACAAAGCAGCTCATTCTGCCACAATAGCAGTCGTGAGTTACAACCTGATACAAAAACATTACAATGACGGCGTTTTTGGCAATGCACAGTTTTGTGTGTGGAAAAAGAGATGTGCCAAGAGTCAACCTTGAGTGTTGTGTACAATTATGGTGATTGGCCCTAACAGCGTTACAACAGCAGCCTGGCTATACCTGAGGAGCGAGTAGCAACGCCCTGTTATTTGGGGCTTGTAGCCTAGGTTGCGCTAGGGCTCCGTGTTATATGGCCTTAGCTAGCTTGTGTGAGAGGTGTATGTAATATGTCGTTCTCATAGGGGCCGCCTGAGGGCTGCGCTCCAAGTAGGTATTTTGTTGTTCCTGGATGGTTGATGAGATGGCGTGATGTCGCCTTAGAGGCTTTCACAGTAGCCGTATATTGATAAATGTCTGTGCGCTTCAATACGCTGACAAGAGGGGGAGTAGGGATGACATTTTGTTACATAGCGTTCCATACATCATTGTCGTTTTCTATGTACAACCGCCAAGGTAGTATTACAAGTATCATTAACTGAGCAATAGTTAACTGAAAATAACAGGTCTAAAGTGATTTCTACTAGCCATTACGTCCAGTGTAATAGGTCTAGTTGTAGTCTGTGTGTCTGTGTCACAATGTGTGTTTTGTGTATTGCCCGCAGGTCGTGTGGTCCCCGTATCCGTGGTGTATGCTCTTGTCGTGAATGTCGAGGTCTTTTTTATTTTGTAAAACTGATATGTAGTTTCGAGGGATTCCCGTGGGGTTCTCGGGGGAGACCTGTAGGGAGCATGAAGTGGACATCTCACGTGATAGTGCCCTTTGTCTGCATTATGTAGGATTGGTGTTCTAGTTGTCTTGTGGTCTGTGTTAGTCTTCCGTAGTGTGTAGGATGTGCGTTTCTGTTTGACCATATCGTCTGTTATGCTGCATAATTGTGTGAGTTTCCGTAGGTTGCTTTCAATAGTGATGTCGCCCTGGTTGTGTGAGTGATGCGTTTGTGGTTTCTGTCGCGTCTTGGTCTGTTATTTGGGGGATGGCTAATGTATCCTCTTTCGTCTTGGATTCTACGGGGTTTTAAGTGGGTATATTTATTTGCGAGTTTATTATGGGGGGTTTGTATGTGGGGGTGTGGTGTCGCAAGGGCGAGGGGTGGGGGGGTGAAGGGAGTTTTGGATCGACCATGCGCCCCGATCCGAGTACTATATCCCTACCAGGTGTCTCATAATCCAGGGGTCCCAGATTTTGTGGAAGTGTTTTGTCGTGTCGTGTAATATTGCTGAGAGTTTGTCCATTTCCATAGTTTCTTCGTTTTTTTGGATCATCTTTGTTAGTGTAGGCGTGTTTTGGTTGCCCCATTGCTCCGCTATGGTGCGTCTGGTGGCGAGAGCTATTTTCGCCACTAGCTTGTTTTGTGCTCTCAGTAGTTGAGGTTGGGGTTTTGAGAGTAGCCATGTCCAGGGGTCCATGGGTACGGTCTCGTGCAATATTCTGGAGGTGAGGTTGGCAACCGCCATCCAGAGGTGGGAGCTGTGTGGGCATTGCCACCACATGTGGAAGTAGGTGCCTTGTTGGCCGCATTTTTTCCAGCACGTGTCTGTGTGGGCTATTCCCATTTGTTTGAGTCTTAGCGGTGTCAGGTACCATCTGAGCATGGTCTTGTAAGCTTGTTCCTTATGATTAATGCATATGGTAGGTGAGGCGGTCGCTTCCCATATGCTTACCCAGACTGATGGGTCTTCCGGTGGGCCTATGTCTCTTTCCCAGGCCTTTGTGTAGGTGAGTGTCTCTGTTGGGGAATTGGCGTTTAGTTGGGAGTATATCAAGGAGATTTGTCCTTTGTGTGTGGGGGCTTGTAGGCAATTTGTCTCGAATCGTGTGAGTTTTGCGTTTGCTGTTTTCATATTCTGGGGTTCTATTAGGAAGCTACATAGTTGTAGATATCGAAAGTGATCGAATGTGTTTAGTGGTGTGGTGCACGGGAGTTCTGTCCCAGACTTGTAGGGATGTGGTTAGAGCAGGCGTTGTCGGGGGGAGATCTGGTCTGTCATTTTTGGGGAGCCAAAAGAGGAGGGAGGGGTGGTCTCTGCCTAGAAGGTCGTGTTCCAGGTGTACCCAGAGTTTTGTTCCCGGGGGGGAGTGGAGGTGTTGCACCTGGGCCAGCTGGGCCGCTTGGTAGTATTGCATGAGGTTGGGGAGACCTAGGCCCCCGGTCTTCACTGTTTTGTACATTGTTATCCATTTAATCCGTGGTCTTTTGTCCGCCCAGATGAATTTGTCTATTTTTGATTGGAGGGCTTTAAAGTCCAGTCTTAAGATGGGGATGGGTAGGGTCTGGAACAAGTATAAGAATTTGGGCAGGAGATTCATTTTTATGGATGTGACTCTGCCCAGCCAGGATATGTGCATGGGTTGCCATCTTTGTAGGTCTGACAAGGCTTGTGCGATCAGTGGGGTGTAGTTTAGTGAATATGTTTTGGATAGATCTGCTGGAATGTGTGTGCCTAAGTAGTGAATGCTTTGTTGGTTGTATCGGAATGGGTGTGAGCGGGTTATTTGGGTCAGGAGTGGTTGTGGTACATTGAGGGGGAGGGCTTCTGTTTTATCCAGGTTCAGTTTGTATCCTGAGAGGTGGGCGTACTCTTTAAGGAGTGTGAGGAGGGGGGGTAGGGAGTTGGCAGGGTCCGTGAGAGTTAGGAGGATATCATCTGCGTATGCTGCGATCTTATATTCGTCTTGTCGAACCTTGAGGCCCTGGATTTCAGGGGTGATGCGGATGAGTTGGAGAAGGGGTTCTAGAGAGAGGGCAAACAGGAGTGGGGAGAGTGGGCTGCCTTGTCTGGTCCCTTTTTTTATTATGAACTCGTGTGGGTTGGTGTTGGGGAGTAGGAGAGCCGCCGTGGGGTTGGAGTATAGGGTTGTGAGGGCCTTGATGAGAGTGTCGGGGAAGCTGAATTTTTGTAGAATGCTGAATAGGAAGGGCCAGAGCAAGCGATCAAACGCCTTTTCAGCGTCCATTGAGAGTAGTAGGGTGGGGGTGTTCTTGTGTTGGGCTCTCCATATTAAGTCTATTGCGCATCTGGTATTGTCGCAGGCTTGGCGGTTGTGGATAAATCCTACCTGGTCCGGGTGTACGAGTTTTGGGAGGAGTCGTTGAATTCTGTTGGCCAGTGTTTTCATGAGGATTTTAATATCTGTGTTGAGGAGGGAAATTGGGCGGTAGTGTCCAGGGTCTAGATGTGTTTTGTGTGGTTTGGGGATTAGGCAGATATTGGCTTTGAGCATTTCCGGTGGTACCTGTTCGCCTTCCATTATTGAATTGCAAAGAGTGGTCAGATGGGGAATCAGTATGGTGCTGAATGTTTTGTAGTAGAGGCCTGTGAAGCCATCGGGACCTGGGCTTTTGTTGGGTTTTGTGTGTTTTATCGTGAGGGCTATTTCTTCTTCGGTGATTGGGGATGCGAGAGAGTCCCTTTCCTGGTTTGTGAGTGCTGGGAGGGGGATTTTTGAAAGGAAGTTATGTATTTCTTGTCCTAATGTCGGGTGTGCTAGGGTATGGTTGGGGCTGGGGTTGTATAATTTGGTGAAGTACACGAATATGGAGGCTATTTGGTTGGGGTCGTTGTGGGTTCGGCCGCCAGGTGAGGCGATTTTGTCGATGCGTTTGTGAAGTGATTTTTGTCGAAGTCTGCGTGCTAGAAGGGTGTCCGACTTGTTGGATTTCTCATAATATAATTGTTTGGTCCATTGTAGTGCCTTATGAGCGTCTTTAGTCATGTAGGTTTTTATTGCTTGTTGGTGGGATTTAATTTGGTCTAGTAATGGTTGGGAGGGGGTGTGTTTGTGTTTGACTTCGAGCGTCCGTAGGGAGGTCAGATGGTGTTCTAGTTCATGGAGTGCTTGTTTTCTGTGAGTGCTGGCTGCTTTGATTATTGTTCCTCTTATTGTGGCCTTGTGGGCTGCCCACAGTGTATTCGTGGATGGGACTGATCCGATGTTGGTCACGAAGTAGTTCGTGAGCTCTTGTTGGATGGTTTGTCTGATTTGGGGGTTATGTAGGAGTGTGGGGTTTAGTCTCCAGGTCCATGCTTTGGCCATGTGGGGTCTGTCAATATGGAGGGAGATTTCGGCATGGTCGGACCAGGTGATTGAGCCAATCGAGGTGGATCGTATGTGGGGCACCAGTGAGGGGGATATTAGGAATAGGTCAATTCTGGAGTAAGCGGAGTGTGGGTGTGAGAAGAAGGTAAAATCCGGGGTTATGTGGTGCTGGAGTCTCCATATATCTTGTAATCCAGTTTGGGTGACAAACTCCATAAGGAGTGTATCATTTTTCCTAGTAGGGGGTGTGCGTGTGTTATCCCTCCTTGTGTTTTTCCTGTCTATGGAGGGGGCGAGGACTGCATTGAGGTCTCCACCCAGAATGGTGTGGTGGGAAGGGAACAGTTTTAATTGTGTGCGTAGTGCCGTCCAAAAAGTTGTTCGGGGCGTAGACTGTGGTGATCGCGTATTTGTGGTTGGTGAGTTGTCCCGTGACGGTCAGGTACCTCCCTTGGGGTTCTGGGAGGCTGTTTGAGATTGTGATCGGGCATTTTTTGTGGATCATGATTGCTACCCCATTCTGTTTGCCTTGGGGTGAATTTGCTAGGTAGCATTGTGTGTAGTTTTTGTTGGTAAGCGGGAAGGGCTTTTTCGTTTCAAAATGTGTCTCCTGGAGTAGAATTATGTCTGCCTTTGTTCTGGTAGCCCAGCGTAATGTTTGATGTCTCTTAGCTGGGTTGTTTAGTCCCCTGCAGTTGATGGAGATGCAGGAGATTGGCTCCGGCATGGGTGTGTGTAGTTGTTGTGGTGTTGTGACAGTGAGGCTGTCCCTGGTGTGGTGTGAGCTCTGGGGTGAGGGGGGCCTTGGGGCGCACGGTCGCTCCATATGGAAGGACTTCGAGGTGGGGGGTGGGTGATAGGTCGGGTGGGTATGGGGGGGTAACAGGGATCGGGTGGTTGGATTGCGGGGTGTCTATCCTGGTCTTATATGGTAGTTGCCAGGTAAAGTGGGGGGCGGCGGTGTTGTATACCTTGGGTTTGTCGTATGGCTGGTGTCTTCCGGGTTCCCGGGGATTTGGGAGTGGGGGAGAGGAGGAAGAGTTTTCACGTCCCTGTTACTCCTCCCCCCCACGCGCTAGGTGTGGTATTGCACTCACGGTTCGGTGATGCTGTATCGTCTGTCTGGAGTGTAAGGTACCGCCTGTGGTCCCTCTGTCTGTGTTCGAGTTTGTTCTTGTGTTGTCTCCGTCCGTGTTCCTATTGGTGTTTCATGTCATGGAGCGTGTTCTCGGCTTCTAGTAGAGGTAGTAGATAACTTTAGGTAATAACATATTAAATACAACAAGTAAAACATTTCGGCCTGATGTGTGGTTACATTTCCCATTATTGCATTTGCATATTGTTTGTGTGGATCATAAACAGTAAAGTATAATAAAGTATAATAAACATTTCAATACAGGTAGCTGTTTCATTCTGGGGGGGTTCACCTGTCCGTCTTGCATGGGTCGGGTAGGGCTTTGGGGGTGTCTCGACCTGGTCAGTGGGGGTCTACATTGGCGTACCTGAGGTTCTGTTATTACGTTTGGTGGGCTTCGGGGATGTAGGAGTATGGAGTCTCATCCGGTTCAGTCAAGGGGTATTCTCAGTGACTTTGTTGTGGGTGTCTGTCCTTAGGGAGTCAGTCTTCCGTGTCGGGTGGGGGTCTGGGGGTGCGCTCGGGAGTGGGGGTGGGATTGTCCTGTTGGGTCAGTTCTGTGAGTCAGTCTGGGGTCAGGGGGGGAGGGGAGGGGGTGTGGGCACCAGGGTGTCGCTGAATAGTCCGTCTCGTGAGGTAGGGGGTGGGTTGGGCGCCCCGTCGTCGGTTCTGTAGAGGGGGTACTTGCAAAGTTAAAATCGGTTAGGTTATGGCCCAAGTTATTGGACAAAGGTTCTCTGTTCAGTTCATAGGTAGTTCTTGGGGGGTTGTTAGGCGTGGTGGTGGGCGAGGTAGTGGAGGGTGATCTTTCCGTGCTTTGCTATTCGGGGGTGGTGGTGTTGCAGGCCCTCATGCGGAGTCAGGTGGGGTGGTCCAGAGCAGGCCAGTGGTACATTGTTTAGGTCTCATTCCGGTCTGTTTGCGTGCATCTTTTCTCGTGGCTGAGTGTGATAGTTGCCTGTAGCCGGTGATTAGAAGGCTGGGGTTTGAGCCAATTCGTGGACCGTAATTCCTTGTCTTGGGGTTGCAGATGAGTTCAGAGTGAGGGGGGAGGTGAGGATTACCCGGTCGGCATGGGGGGAGTCTCTTACCACTCCTGATTGTCTCATGGTAACTTATGGAGTGAGTCCAAGTGGTAGGCGGTAAGCCCCGCGTGGGTTACTGGCGGCATTCCCGGCGATGCGGAGGGGGCTCCTCCGTGTGAGCGGGTAGCTTCTGTTTCTTGGGCGGTCTGAGGTGATCAGGGTCATCATGTGGTTGACCTTCTTCTCTGTTTTTGTGGAAGGGGGCAAGTTGCAGCAGCTGTATCCACAGTGATTCTGCAAAGGGTGTCATGTCTGATACTGATGTGAGGATATGCATTTGATCATCTTTCTTGATCATTAGTTTGAAGGGGTGTCCCCAAGTATATTTGATGCCTTGTTGCTGCAGGGCAAGTGTCAGAGGTTTGAGGTCTCTCCTTTTTTTGAGCGTGGAGGGAGCCAGGTGGATGCGCCTAAGTTTTGTGGGCGGAGGGCTCTATGGGCCCTGTCCATTTCCAGCTCCTGAGGTGTGAGTTCACGAGCCAGTGCCTTAAAAATGTTTTTAAGTGTTGGTACCAGTTGTTCCATGGTGACAGTTTCAGGTAGGCCACGGATTCTAATGTTATTCCGTCTGGACCTATTGTTTAGGTCTTCCAGACCATCTTCCAGGGCTGACATGTGGGCGTATAAATATGCTATATCCTGGGTGTGATTTGTGGTGGTGGCTTGGAGTGATGTGAGCCGGGTTTCTACCTGATCTGTGCGGGCGTTGAGGCCTACTATGTCTGCCTTCAGGCCTGCTAGATGCCGTCCTACCTCAGAGGCTACATGGGCCTTGATGTCTGTGGTCGCCTGGTGTAGCATGTCCCGCAGTACCCCTATGGTTATGGGGGCCGCCGGGTCTGTTATCGTGTGCAGGCTATCGGTGTCTGAGCCTGACTCCTCTTCTGCCTGTGAGGAGGTAGCTCTCCGGAATATGGAGGCCACGGATGGGTTTGTGTCCCTCCGTTTTTTGTTGCCCCCCATTACCTCCGTGTAAAATTAGCTGCAGGCTGTTTAGGGGCTTCGGCCGGTGCAGTAACGGATTGTTTTGCGGTGTGAGGGATGCGGATGGCAGTGGATTTAGCGCGTGGGGGGATCAGAGCTCCGGGCTCAAGCGTCCATCTTCTTCCGAGGTTAGGCCACGCCCCCAAGGGTGTATTTTATATCTTTCAATTCATCTTTTTTATTGGTTTTCACAAAAATACAAAGACTAGCGTACGTTGCATTGCAGTTATTCTTTACAATTCTGGTGGACAGACCACCGTTCATACTACATAATAAGACATAAGAGCTTCATAGACTTTAAAATGAGAGTTCATAATCTTATATTACCAGGTCATTTGTCTGTCCAATATATGAAAACAGTATATGTTAAGTACATAAACAACAAAAACACATCAAAGGGCAATTTGGCATGGGGACCCTCCCCCTATCAGTGAGATTAGAAAGAGAGAAAAAATAACAATAATTCAACTTGTCCGGGCATTATTGTCTCTACCATGATATTTCCTTCGCCACTCATTCCAAACTTTAAAGAAAGGAAGCCCTTATGTCTGGCATTATAATTTCCATTTTCCATTAGGCGTTGATATGCTATTTGGTTTTTAATCTTAGACCAAACAGGAACTTCTCTGTCCTTCCAATGTCTGGCGATTATCGGTTTCACCGCCATCAGAATATGAGTAGTCCGAGTTCTATCTGGAGGAGGTAACTGCTCCAAATCTATTTTATATCGTATACCGTTGTTTCTCATCAGCCCCTCTGTTCTTACACAACACACGCAAAGGGGTAAAAGCAGAAAAAAATAGAAAGAAATGGGATCCGTGTGAAAATGGGTGTAAAAGGGAATAAACACCACCTCCACATTGATCCCATGCACCAAGAGGGCACTCCAGCAATGCCCAAGGGCTTAACCCTAGATACTAGCAACAGAAACAAATAAACAAAAATTCACAAACTGTAAATATAATGCTGACTGGAAATAAAGACGTAGGCACCAAAGCCTTATAAGGCTACTCCCATGCATAAGTAATTGAGGAGATAAAGTTGCAAAACACCTAAGTCTGCAATATTAATATAGGCTTTATTAGTCCTGTCCCTTTAATGCATAGGGTGTTAGTAAATCTCCCCTTAGTAATTAAGCACCATCACTTACTTAGGCATGGGAGTAGCCTTTTAAGGCTACTTCGGTATTTATTATCATTTGGACTCAGTTTATTTCTGTGTTCCTACTTTCTGTTACTTCAGATATTTAGTGGCCTCCCTCTAGTTACATTGTTCCATACCACTGTATGCTTTGATGCCTATGTCTCTATTTCCAGTCAGCATTATATTCACAGTTTGTGAATGTTTGCTTCAAAGGGGTAAAAGCAACATTGTCCTCTAGGCGGGTGATTAAATCAGAACAGGGTTAACTCGTACTCAGCTCAGAATCCAGGGTTAACTAGTCTTCAGCTACATCATGTATCCTTTCTGCTCAGCTGCCAGGGGCCATCTGGGACTTCTGTAATGATTCTATTGGGTACAATATCCCCCTATACCCACTGGGATAGCAGGCATCATCTCTCCTATCCAATATTTTGTCTAGTTGGCATGGTCCCTCCTGCCCAACCCCTCTTCTAAGTATGTCTCTGTGACTAACTCTTCTTCAAGGCAGATATTGTCCCTCTGCCTACCCACATAAAAGGTATTATTTCCTCATCTAAGGCATCTGCCAACATCGCTTTTAGAAAACATTCATTTTTGGCAGGTCCTATCCTAGAACCCTAATGCCTGCTCTAATGAGATTAACTCAATTATTTGGGAATCCCTCATCATGCCTCTGTCTGTGGTGCAACGTTAAATTGGGCCCTGGAATGAAACAGCTATAGGGAAGGCTTTCAAATCCAGGGAATTGGTCAATACTTCCAAATATATATAAATATGAAACGGAAGGGCTGCATAATCACCTGAACATGCATACATTATAAGGAATGTTTTTTACTAAGATGCTTTTGGCTCACAGGCCCAGTTTATTAAGGTCTCTGTTGACAGGTGCACAGACCCTGAATAACATATATCACGCTACTATTTAAGAGAAAAAGTGGACAAGAACATTATGTGCTTTAGTTGGTATAGTGCTTAGAGTAACCTTTGAGCAAAACCATACATTATATAATTTGGAATAAGAGAAAGAGAAAATTGGAATATACCAAAAAGTTATATTTTTACCAGAGATAAAATATCCGATAAAATAAATAAAATAAAGGTATACTGAAATAAGAAAGGGTATAAAAGTCTTTGAAAGAAACAGCCAAACTTGATAGAATTAAAACGTTCTTGAGGGTTGGGTTCTTGTCGTTCCAAAAGTACACGCAAGACACAAGAAAAGAAAAGGAGACTCCAATGGTGCAGTAAATAATGAGATATGCATACGAAATTGTATAGGATATATTCTACTCACATGACATCATTTTGGCTCCAAATTTAAATTATTTAATTGTCATTAGCCCCCTATATAAACTAAGAGATTCCAGGCTGATTATTTTATCTCTTCTTATCTACTTGATAAAGCCTTGCAAGGCAAAACACGTTGTAGATATATATTGTATTTTATCTATTTGTACCAATAAAGGAATCTTTGAATACCTTTTAAACCTGGCACCCTGATCTTACCATCTCAAGTGAGGACTAAAGAATCCTAGGTGGGGAATATACCACCAGCACCCTACTCATTGAACATCTCCTATTTTTAATTATTTTAAAGTTCTCTGCTACAATGAGCACTATATTTGCCATTTTTACTTTCTCGGTTCGGAATTACTACCATTGGAAATATCTGGAGAAACTACCTACCACACATATCCCAGAAGAAGGGATTATTCTACTTCACGCTATACACACCAGAGCTGGATATAGCTCTGGTAAATGTGAGTAGAATATATCCTATACAATTTTGTATATAAATCTGATTATTTACTGCACCATTTGAGTGCCCTTTTCTTTTCTTGTGTCTTGCATGTACTTCTGGAACGTCAAGAACCCAACCCTCAAGAACGTTTTAATTCTATCAAGTATACCTCTATTTTATTTATTTTATCGGATATTTTATCTCTGGTAAAAATATAACTTTTTGGTATATTCCAATTTATATTAGGCGCAACCTTGTTCTCCTTCTCTTTCTCTTATTGCTAATTGTGGGGTATTAAGAGGGAACCCCTTTTTATCTTAAGGCGTCCTGCCCTATAACATATTCTCTTTGTGACTTAATTTAGCACTGACCCTATTGTGAAAACTTCCTATTATATAATTTGGCCTTTTTTGGGAATATTAAGTGTTTCAATGAATTGGATGGCAGCTGAATAGTAAATGAATTATAACTAGTAGTTGAATCGTAAATAAATGCTAAAAGGTTGGCAACTGAATTGTAAATGAATGATAACTGGATGGCAACTGACTTGTAAATGAATGATAACTGGATGGCAGCTGAATGGTAAATGGATGGCAACTGAATTGTAAATGAATGATAACTGGATGGCAGCTGGATTGTAAAAGAATGATAACTTGATGGCAGCTGAATGGTAAATGGATGGCTACTGAATTTTAAATGAATGATAACTGGATGGCAGCTGGATTGTAAATGAATGATAACTGGATGGCAGCTGAATGGTAAATGGATGGCAACTGAATTGTAAATGAATGATAACTGGATGGCAGCTGGATTGTAAATGAATGATAACTTGATGGCAGCTGAATGGTAAATGGATGGCAACTGAATTGTAAATGAATGATAACTGGATGGCAGCTGGATTGTAAATGAATGATAACTTGATGGCAGCTGAATGGTAAATGGATGGCAACTGAATTGTAAATGAATGATAAATGGATGGCAGCTGGATTGTTAATTAATGCTAACTGGATGGCAGCTGAATTGTAAATGAATGGCAAATGGATGACAACTAAACGGTAAATGAATGATAAGTGGATGGCGGCTGATAACTGCATGGCAGCTGAACTGTATATTGATGATAACTGGTAGTTGAATGGTAAATGAATGGTAAATGGATGTCAGCTGAATTGTAAATGAATGGGCTGGAGTACAGCAGAATTGCGGGTGAAGGGTAGTGGAACAGCAGCTGAATTTCAGTGAAATTTAAAAAAAGAAAAGATGGATGAAAGTGCTTTGGTTGCAATTTAGCTGTTTTGTACCTAAATATATAGAGATCTTTAGAGATCTGTCTATTAGCTGAATAGTGGTATCAATAAGCCTGAATAGCCAAAACTGCATTTGCAGACAGCTGAACTAGTTTTACAGAGCACACCTTGAGTTGAAACAATTGAGTTTGGAAAACCCGTTGTAATATCATTCTACTGCCATTCGGCACTTAGTTAATACACATCTTTAAGATTTGGCATCTGTGGCCACATTTAGGTGACTTGAAATCCCTGGAAGACATAAAAGTGAAAAAAAAAAAAACATCTCATAGCATCAGGGGTGGAAGATGCATAGTTTATTGTAGCCCCAAATCAGAAAACATTTGGTGACATGAAAAAGTGGACAGATTGCCTGCTTCAGCCCTGTTTTAGATACTTTTGGAACCTCTGATAAAGTTTGAAAACATTTCTATATGTAGACAATATTCTACTAAATTTCCTTGAGTTAGTAAATTATCTAATGACTAGTAAGGGGATTTTATAATACAGTTGGAACTGTGGGTTTGTGAGCCATTGACCATGATGGCCTTCAATATATTATTAGATAAGTAGATAGATAGATGGATAGATGGATGGATGGGTGGAGAGATAGATAGATAGATAGATCAATAGATGGATAGATAATAGACAGACAGGAAGACAGACAGATAGACGGATAGATGATAAATAGACATAAGAGACAGTCAGGGCAGTAGTGAGACAGCTATAGATAGAAGCTAAAATAGACATAGAGAATATGATGAGTTATATGATAAGGTAAAAGTAGAGGAAGGATAAAAAACATTATGTAGATTACTGCTGTTTATAAGTATGACCCATATTTCCAAGATAACTAATGTGGGCAGTTCATCGATGACTTTAAGTTCAGTACATGCAGACTTGCTGTATGACCGCTTGGGTCTTCCTTGCCATATTGTTTATGGTTTTAATTTACACAAATGTTCTATCAACACAGGAACGTGGCAAGAAATGAATCATTGGTTTTTATGAGACAGCTGGGATTCCAAATATCCTAGGGGCAATAAACTGCACACATGTGGTCTTAGACCACCATGTCATTTCATGGGTTTTTTTCGACATCAGGGACCATTTTATCTCCCGTAGCATTCAGGTGGTCTGTAGTAACTTGTTCAGAATCCAGAGCCTTGTGATATCCAGGATAGAAGAATTGCACATGCATTATTTTGATAAATTGGGGTTCTTGCAAAATGCTAAATCTGTTAAAGTAAGCTTTCATTTTTCTTTTTAATTTTTTAAGTATGTTTAGTCAAATCCTTAAAAGCATTGGATTTAGATAATAAACAAATGCAATAAGTTAGGCGTGATAGAGTTTTTTTTTTTTTAGTTAGTTATTTGTTTCGTTGTATTAAAGCTTATTGAGAGGATTCATTGAAAAATCTGATTCAAGAGGGTCTTTGGGTCTTCGTAAAAAGAAACATTTGGCAGAATTCGGCTCAGGCATTCAGGAAGTGGCAACCTGACTAATCAGTAGCCACTCAATCGGGTCCATGGGGTCTGATGTATCCAATAAATCCAGGTCCAGGTAAAAGTTTATAGGATTTATAAGAGGTTTATACAGCAACCGCAGTAGCTTATTTATGGAACTGCTCAATATTCTGATAGCAGTTATACTGCGACTGGTGTCAGTTTATACACAGCCGGATCTCACACAGCAAAGTAGGAAATATAAATTACTCCGGTGACAAAAAAGAGCATAACTCTACCAGACCTATCTGAGAATTATAAAAACTATTAAAAAAATAGCTTATCCATTCAAAAATTACTGGTAGAGTTACACGTGACATGTTGTGATCAATGAATAGAATCTAATAATTTTATTTTGCCATTTATGCCATACATGCATCTTAAAGTATCTGTTCATGTACTTATTTTTTTGTTTATTTATTTCAGTCCATGAAATTCAAATATTATTTCAATTTTTAAATTCATTTTAACGGCAATCACCATAATAGCCTAGCTTTGTATTTTAATATAGTGTGCAAAGTGTTTTTTTTTCAGTTTCACTCAGGTTGGTCTGTTGCAGTTTATCATTTTAGTTAATATTACTTTATTTTCATATGCTTGACTTGTCTTGGAATTTGCTAATAACTTGTTCCTCTGAAAAAACACTGTATTTATCAAAAGAGTTTGATAGCATGCTTCCCAGAAACAGGTTCTCCCATCTGCCACATTGGTATAAATAACATATTACCGGGTCAGCATTATGTACATGTTTAGCCCGTCCCCACTGCACAAATGGGGTTATGTATTAAACTTTTTCATCCACTTCACCTTTTGCACTGTTTTTTTTTTTGGTGTGGTGTTTTGTGTGAATGTGCCATTTTCTTATGTATAAAATTGTTACTCCACCTGTTGACAAGTGTTTTTTTTTCCATCTCCTTTTTTGTAATGTGCGAAAAACTATTTTTAATTTTTAATCTTGATGACAATTTTTTTTTTTTATAATTTTTTCCCCCTGTTTTTATTTGGACAATTTTGCCATTTTATACATTAAAAAATATGACAAATAAGTAATACTACTAGGAAAAACATGCATTCATAATTTGAAGGATTTTGTCTACATTAAAATGAAAGCCCACGAAAGCTACTCACCGGACTTTGGAGACAATATCTGTCGGTTAGAATAGACACATTTTAATGGCTTTACATGGGAAGTGACAAATGAGATTCGTGAACCATTAAGTGAGTTAAGGTGGAACAGTAAATTGAAATAAAATAACTACTCTGTAAGGAATATTTTGGTGCAAAAATTTGAATAAATAAGAGCAAATATGAAAGATAGCTGAAGTGGTAGAGGTTAACACAGTAAAGGAGTTTAAGCATGCGTGGGATAGGCATAAGGCTACCCTAACTATAAGATAAGGCCAGGGACTAATGAAAGTATTTAGAAAATTGGGCAGACTAGATGGTCCGAATGGTTCTTATCTGCCGTCACATTCTATGTTTCTATGTTTTTATGAAAACAACCTAAAAAGCGAATGTGATGCTTTGAATACATAATTATATAGCAAACACTTAAAAAACAAAAACCTTGAAGGCAAAGCACACAAATGGCTGGCAATAATGTAACAAAGTGATATTTATCATCTGCAAAATGGAGTCTTTGCACTCAAACTGTTTACTCTACTAATGTAAATGGCTTGGACTGCGCCACCAACGTCTGCATTTGCTGATCAGTAAGGTTTTTCCAAATCATTAAATCTTTAATAAACTTGCTGTTGTTGGTTAAGGTGTCCGCCCATTGTCAGAATGGTGTTTACTGAGGCGAACTCTTCCAATTCAGCATATTTAGATGAAATAACAGAATCAAGCTGATGTTTGAAAGCTCAGCTGTGGAGCACGTTACATCATTAGCTACTGCTGGAGCTTCCTCAAACTGATTAGGAGTTAAAGGACATCTGTCACCTCAAAATGTATTTTTTTAAATATAATAGTCCTTTTGTGACGAAACCAACCTCGCCACTGGGCATTGGAGAAGCCTGTTTGCCCGCCTCCTACCTGCTGACTATGGCCCCTTGAAAATTGGTACGTTTAGAGAACTATATTTGGGCATATTGTATTTTATTGTGCGACTGCTGGCCCTTTAAGCACAGTGAATGGTATTTTATTGTACTGCTGCTGGCCCTTTAAGAACTGTCTGGGGACATATTGAGACTTTGGGTAACAATACCCTTTAAGACTATGGCCCCTGAAAAGTATGAACGTTTATTGAGTGTATGGCCCTTTAAGAACCGTCTGGGGACATATTGTGACTTTGCTGAACAATGTCCCTTTAAGACTATGTCCCCAGACCTGTAAAATAACTTGTTCCTGGCTTTCCCACACTTGGTTCAGTAAATAGGGCTTACTGAACCAAGTACCACACAGGCGGACCACCCAGAAGTTAAAGTGTGCAGGCAATTTACCTCCCAGGCTGTGAGGTTACTGCAGGTTAATTGCACGTGGCGGCGGCCATCTTTGTTCAGTCGAACGCGGTCAGCGGTGTATGCTAAAGATTCTGTGGAACTGAAATCGGCTACACATTTTGCCGAACACCGCTGACCCTTACCTTCTTCCATACTGAACTTGCAGCTCCAGAGACTAAGTCCCGTTCGAAATGGGACTTAGTCGTTTTTTCGCATGAAATTGACCGGCCGCACAGCCCAAATCTATGGAACTGTTTTGGGCAGGAAAACGTGCTTGCGGTCGGTCATAAAGGGACTTCCAGCTAACTTTTTTTTTTTTTTTTTTTAAATTCTTTATTTTTGTTGTGCATGAGTGAACATAACATCCTGCATCGTCACAATAACGAGTGCAGGAACTTGCAAATTTCACAATGAAACAGATTACATCAGAAATTACATCTTAAGAGTGATTACTTTGCTTCATTTTGTTGTGTCTGCACATTTTTTGTTAAGATTAAGGTACAAAAGGTAACTGCATACGTTTTAAGAATAGCTAGGGCACACGTGATACATGCAGTTTCAATGTGTATAGGTATACTGTTGAAGCGGCAACTGTGAGAGACTCAGATATGTGCGGTTATGGTATGAGAAACCTAAACATATTACATGTCCATAAAACAACACACGTTTAACAAAGCGAGTTCAATTTTGCTAGTTTAGTTGTAGCGTCGTAAAAGCATTTGCAGGTTACACTGCTATTATATATGCTGTGCTATAGGAAAGAAACATTTTTAAAAAAGGAAACACATAACAATTAACAATACTAGGGCTGTCCCATGCCACAAGGTAACGTTACTGCATATTTCAAATGCTAATGCAAACAGTTGTGTTTTAATCGAAGAGATCTGCTTAGGTTTAAGTTAAGCTAGTCATATTCATGCTTAATGTGTGCTTAATGTGAGGTCGCTTGATCTAAAAAAAAATTCCCTCTCATTGGTCCCCTGTGTGGGCCGTTGGAAGGGTCGTGCAGGGATTAGTTGCTTAGACATTTATGGAAGATCCTCTGGGTAGTACAAAAATTATTAAAGCAAAAAGAAAAGGAAAAATAAAACAGGTGAAGAGTCCTTAGCTAGACCTTAGTCCCATTGCTGTGTGGTTCATCCGATGCCTTGGATGGGCTCCCCCTGCACTGTCTGCTGCAGCTGCGTTGCGGGTCTGCTCTGTGGGCCAGTGTACAGCATGCTGTGCTTCGTGGCACCGTGTGTGTGAGGCGAACGACTCCTCCATCTCCCATGCTTGTCGGTGTGTAGCTGAAGCGAGCCATGCGCTCTGGCGCTCTCTGGGGAGACCTCTTGGAGTCGTGGATGCAGGTGAACTCTTCCGCCCCGGAGCTGTAGGAGAGCTGGTGCCCATGTACCACGAGCCTGGGTTCCTTTGTGGCCCAGGGTCGTCCCTCTTGGGATATTGCGGCGGGCCTGAATCTTGGGTCGTTGTGGCTTTCGTTTGACTGCCCTCCGCCAGTGTGGTCGGCACCTGTGGGGTGTTCCCCCTGTTGCTCTCTGCCCGGGAGGGCCAGTAGTGCTTGAATCCAGAGATCGGGTCAGTAGTGTGCCCTGAAGAGAATTCTCCAGCCTCCTTTCGCCACATGTTTTGTACTGTGCAGGTGGCGCATAAGTAGTGATGGCGCTCTTGCGGCGCCGGCCTTTCGGGCGCCTGGTGCCTGTGAGAGTGTTGGGGTTCTGCCGTGCGGTCACCCGGACTGGGCTAGGTAGCTTGCCCTTTGCTCGGGTCGTCAGGTGGGGTGGTCGCATGCAGGCTGCCAGTTTCTCCCAGAAGGAGTTGAATATTGCGGCCAGTCGGAGCTCCGTGTCTGCTGCGATATGGTAAGCGTCCCCAGTCACCGCCATCTTGAGGGCCTCGTGTGTCGGATTGCCCCCCACTGGTACAGGCTCAGTTTCAGTGTTGCGGTGGGGCTGTGCTGGGCTGCCCCTGTTACCCAGGGGAGACCGGGATATCCCCCGCCGGTCCATAGGGGGGGGGGTTGGATGCAGGTGTGACCAAGGGGCTACGTGCGTCGTTGAGGTCGGGGTGAGCGGCCGCCTCACCTCGGTTCGGTCTCGAGAAGGCCCCAGTGGCTTGGGAGGGTTCCCGAGGGGTGTTCGTCGCTTGTTTGGGGTCTTTGGATACCCCCGGGTTTCTCCTGCCTGCAATGCGCCTTTTTGCCGGTATGTACTCAGATTTTCAGGGTATTTGTCCCCAGATAAGTCGCTTCTATGCTGGAGCTCTTTCATTGTGCGGCTTTCCTGCTCGGCAGTTAGGCTCCGCCCCCCCTTCCAGCTAACTTTTGATCCACTGGAGGGATGATTTTTGGAAGGGTGTATGTTTAAAGTGTGCTGATTCTAAATATGCAGTTTTTAGGAAGATTGGATGTATGGATTTAAAGTTATAGCACATGTATAAAAACGGTATTTTCCCTGGCTGTAATAATTATGTTAACTGGTTATCTGAGGGGAGGGAACTTGTGGGTTGTAACCGTTATGCTATTGGCTGTTTTACCCCGCCCCTGTGGGCGGTCTTTTATGTGTAAGATGGAAATAAAAGCAGACTGGGTGTGCTAGCACCTCAGATCATCTTGTACCTTCATGAAGTTTCGGCTCATGTTTGGGGGATTGGAGAACTACACTCTGGGGATTGCTATAATCACTATACTCCCCAGGGTATTATCGCTGAGCTCTGCTAAGAGCTGTTCCTGTGCCTGCTCTCTGGAATTCGGAGAGGTCCATCTACGGGAAGCTAGACCCTGGTCTTGGGTCCAGAGTGGGTGGAGTCGGCGAGACCCCAACCAAGCTGCGGCGGTTCGTGGGGTCTGCAGTGGTTATGGTGTCAGGCGGAGTGCTTGGAGACCTCGGAAAGCACTAGGAGCATCCGTCAGCGGAGGGTACCCGGTCGGGGTGCCAGCGGTTCCGTTACACCTTTTATCAAGTTTTTCAAGGAAATGTATTTTAAATAAAGTATATGTACAAAAAACGCCACCTTATATTTTAATCTGCGGTCTCTATGGTCTTCCCTTTATTATTTTCAGGGAGAGAGGCAGAGAAGACCATAGAGACAAGCTGTTGGCTTTCAAACACTGTCTGACCCAAGGTCCATGTATATGGCTAGGATCCTGTAATATACTAAAGGCATGGATACGTTTTTCTCATTTTATTTTTACATATACATAATTTAATATAAATTATTTTAAAACTTGATGAAACGATTTAGTATGTTAAAATATAATATTGAGAATTAAAGTGCCCTTTATATTTAGGTGGAACAGAGATGAAGAGAGGAGAGAAGTGATGTGAAAGTTAGACTGTATATCTGTCTGTCTATCACACACACACACACACCTAGATCTGTCTGTGTAACATCACACACAGACACACACACACACACACACACACCTAGATCTGTGTGTATGTCTAACATCACAAAGATACACACACACACACACACGCAAACACACACACACACCTAGATCTGTCTGTCTATCTAACATCACACACACACACTTAGATCTGTCTGTGTAACATCACAAACAGACACACACACACACCTAGATCTGTCTGTGTAACATCACACACAGACACACACACACACACACACCTAGATCTGTGTGTATGTCTAACATCACAAACAGACACACACACACACACACACACACACCTAGATATGTCTGTCTATCTAACATCACACACACACACACACACACACACTTAGATCTGTCTGTGCAACATCACACACACACACACCTAGATATGTGTGTATGTCTAACATCACAAACAGACACACACACACACACACGCAAACACACACACCTAGATATGTCTGTCTATCTAACATCACACACACACACTTAGATCTGTCTGTGTAACATCACACACACACCTAGATCTGTGTGTATGTCTAACATCACAAACAGACACACACACACACACACCTAGATCTGTGTGTATGTCTAACATCACAAACAGACACACACACACACACACCTAGATCTGTGTGTATGTCTAACATCACAAACAGACACACACACACACACACGCAAACACACACACACATACACCTAGATCTGTCTGTCTATCTATCACACACACACATACACACACACACACACACCTAGATCTGTCTGTCTATCTAACATCACACACACACACACTTAGATCTGTCTGTGTAACATCACACACACACACACACCTAGATCTGTCTGTCTATCTAACATCACACACACACACACACACACTTAGATCTGTCTGTGTAACACACACACACACACCTCGATCTGTGTGTATGTCTAACATCACAAACAGACAGACACACACACACACGCAAACACACACACCTAGATCTGTCTGTCTATCTAACATCACACACACACATACACACACACAAACCTAGATCTGTCTGTCTATCTAACATCACACACACACACACACACACCTAGATCTGTCTGGATATTCATTTTCATCTGTATTTTTACAGGATTCCCTCCCTCCCTATAGTTTATGTAAAGGGAACTGCTCTGTATTTGGTTGCCTGTAATCCATCATACATTCTCGATATGTTTCATGCGGTAATAGTTACTACACATGCTTTTAATTAATTGTTATTCACATTCCACGCAAAACATGAAGCCAAGCTGTATATATTATAAACAAAATATCATAAACACGCGCTCTATATATCGTCGCTCTTGAATACTTTCATATGTTCAGTTTTTCCATGTCGGAGAAAGAAATTCCCCCCTGTGGAGCTGAGGTTGCTCTGCTCTTGAATATCTTAATAATAAAATTGCATTAAATGACAGAACAATGGAATTGTAAGGAACATGTTTCTGAGGGATTAGTTTCAGGTAAAATGTGGTCTCTGGTCACCTCATTAGATTGTTGTTAGGGAGTTAGTCTGTTAAGTCTGTTCTTTGCAGAATTTGGTAATTAAACATTAAGAGAATTCGGAAAATGCTTTAAAGTTGTATCAGGGCCAAGAAGGATAGAAGAGCAGATGGTTTCAAAACAGTGTGGTCTATTCTCTGAGGGTCAAGATAGCCCCGTACACCAAAATAAATGTTCCTATAATATGGACACATTTTCTGGGAGTTCTGATAAAGTTCTGTGTATTCAATTGTTAAAGGGATGATGGCATTTACCCCAGAGATACTGACTTTAAAATGTTGGGAATTTAATAAGTTCATAAAATAAGTGTTAACATGCTGCAACAGTATTACTCGAATGTCTCGAATTATGTGTTTGTTACAACAGTATCGCACACTTTGTGACAGTGTTTCCATAGAACAGCAGTGTAACAATATATAACAATCTGGGACTCTACTAATGCTGTGGACTTTAACACTCAGAACTTTGCCAGAGATGTCTTACATCTAAGTAATCACATTGTAGAAAAGCATTGATCAGAACAAATGAGAGCTGGGCGTTGCTCCCCCAGCTCTTGGTACCTACTGACTTTTTTTTCCTCTAATTATTTTGGGTCCTAGGAATTATTTCCTTGTTTGCTTAAAAGAGTTAATGCTGATAACGGAGACATAATTATTTATTTATTTATTTTTAACAATATTTTTTATTTTATTTAACAGTTCGTATAAGCACTTTACAATTTATGCAAAAAACACCTACATAATATTGTGCAGGCCCCCCTCATGTTGCCATAGCAGTTGCTCAATCGACTTGGGATCTGGGGAATTTGGAGTCCGAGGCAACACCTTTAACTCTTTGACATGTTCCTCAGACCATTCCTAAACCTTTTTTGCAGTGTGACAGGGTGCACTATATGCTAAAGTGGTTAATGCCATCAGGCAGAACTATTGTCATGAAGGGGTGTACATGGTCTGCAACAATGTCTAGGAAGGTGATATATCTTGGAGGGAAATAAGTGAGAAAAGGTATGGAAGTGCAAGGATATGGAGAGATTTGAATTCTGGGGTAGGACATGTAAAGCGAAAAGACTGGGGAATTTGTGAAGAAGGGGTCGGGGCATGAGCAGAACAGGACATCCTGAGGCTGTAACATTTTGGATTTG
>NC_086320.1:377568984-377661484 GCF_036172605.1 Pelobates fuscus
TAGGCACGACTAAATTCGGGCACCCCCAAAATCTAAATTTGCCTCCCCAATTCATGTCAAGGCCATTTTTGTGACTGACAGACACATGCCCTCATTGATACAGGCACTGATATACACTAAGTGACAGATACACAGTCATTGGCACACACATACAGTCATTGGCACACACTGTTTAACCAACACACACTTTCACTGACAGACACACACTGACACACTCACTCACTGACAGGCACACACTTTCAGATACACATAAAATTACATACACACACTGACACACACTCACAGGCACACCCATTCTCACTCATAGACACACACTGACAGCTACACTCACTCACAATAAGGTGGACAGACCCAGAACATGAGGCAAACAAGGCATTTGTCTGGGAGCTTGGGTAGCTTTTTTTTCACCCCCCCCCCCCCCTGAAAGTGCCGCCCTAGGCAAATGCCTTGTTTGCTTTGTGGTAAATACATCCCTGACCATGTCTATACCAGGCTCACTCTGCCTAGCGGTCTCCAGCGGCCAGCGGCCAGCTGCCAGTCTGGCTGAGCAGCAGCAATCACAGCTCTCTTAATATCTGCTAGCTTTGTAACCCAATGTTACAGACTGATAGAAAGCATGAAGTTAAACTGAATATAAATAAATCTGCAGCACTTCCGTTTAATTTACCACAAACAGTTAAAAATAAATTATCTGCAAAATTTGGTACTGACTGCAATACAAATTCTTTTGAATGTTTGGGTATAGAAATTACTAATGAGCCAACCAGAATGATGGAACATAACTTGTTAAACTTGTTGAAAAATATGAGCAAACAAGAGTGTGGAGGCATCATGTTGGGGGAGAATTAACATGATAAAAGCATACATATACCCAAAGTGGGTCTAACTCTTCCGCATGGTGCCTCTACACTTTCCAGAAAGCTGGCTGACCTTGGTCCAGTCGATTTTTAATAAGTTTATTTGGGCAGGGAAACGACCACGGATAAGTTCTAATTGATTGGCGTTAAAGATCAACCAAGGGGGCTTGGGTATTGCACAGTTACAACAAACATGGAAAGCGTGTAACATTGCACAAGCAATTATTACTCAATCTGATACTGCAAAGAAACATATATGGTACAAAATGGAGAAATTTCTGTATAACGAAGGAAAGCAGAAGGAGGAATTGAATACCTGATTCTGGATAACTGGAAGTAAAAACAAATATAGGTATAGTCTAAATTCTAAAGTCAAATTTTAAATAATATATTAACTATATGGCACAAGCTCAGAAAGGATCTAGAGGTAGAAGACAAAATAATTAATAGTCTTCCTATTAGAGATGTCGCGAACATAAAATTTTCTATTCGCGAATGGCGAACGCGAATTTTTGCAAATGTTCGCGAACGGGCGAACCGGGCGAACCGCCATAGACTTCAATGGGCAGGCGAATTTTAAAACCCACAGGGACTCTTTCTGGCCACAATAGTGATGGAAAAGTTGTTTCAAGGGGACTAACACCTGGACTGTGGCATGCCGGAGGGGGATCCATGGCAAAACTCCCATGGAAAATTACATAGTTAATGCAGAGTCTGGTTTTAATCCATAAACGGCATAAATCACCTAACATTCCTAAATTGTTTGGAATAACGTGCTTTAAAACATCAGGTATGATGTTGTATCGATCAGGTAGTGTAAGGCTTACACCCGCTTCACAGTGACAGACCAAACTCCCCGTTTAACGCACCGCAAACACCGCAAACTGTTGTCAGAGGCAGAAACACCAAAAAAATGCCACACTGCTGAGCTCTGCAATTACGACATTCTGGTGGTGGCAACAGCATGCGTTGATTGGCGTGCTATCTGGCTGACCCCGGGTGCCGATGCATGCTGTCTGACTGTACCACTAGCTCCTTGCGACGACCTCCCCCTGCTTCCAACTCGTCTCCTCCTCCTCCTCTCTGTCTCCCCATCTGAACTTTCCCCCTGTTCTTCTTCTCTTCTAGCGGGCACCCACGTGACATCCACGGACGCATCGTCATCATCAACTTCTTCACTTGTATCTGACAACTCAGCAAAGGAAGCAGCAGCGGGTACAACATCATCATCATCACACCGTACGTCCATGTGTGTAATGCTGCCTGACTGAGACATATCCCTGTTATCTACATCCTCTGGCAATAATGGTTGCGCATCACTCATTTCTTCCAACTGATGTGTAAATAACTCCTCTGACAGATCAAGTGAAGCGGCTGTGGTGCTAGTGTTGGTGGTGGCGGCAGGTGGGCGAGTGGTAACTTGAGAGGTGCCTGAAGCTAAGCTGGAGGAGGATGATGCATCAAGGTTCCGAGCGGAAGCTGTAGAAGATTGGCTGTCCTGTGTTAGCCAGTCAACTATGTCCTCAGAACTTTTCGAGTTCAGGGTACGTGGCCTGGGCATTATTCTAGGGCCAAAGGGAATCACAGCACCACGACCACGACGGCCCCTGCGGGGTGGCCTGCCTCTGCCTGTCATTTTTTTTTAGATTAGTGGTACTATGCGTGCAAGCTACTGTGACAACAGATATGAGTGGCACTGTGCCCTGGCAGAAGTTGGCAGAGTAGACGCTGTAGGCCTGACACACACGCTTGCAGACAACTAACTGCTGTTCAATCTATTACAGTCAAAATTGTATTTTTTTTTTTTTTTAAATGTACACAACTGTTACACCAGATATGAGGAGTTGCACTGGTGTGACACTGTGCCCTGGCAGGCCCTGAAACGCACACGTGTGAAGGAAACTGACTGCTATTATTTCACAGTCAAATTTCTAGTTTTTTTTTTTTAATGTACACTACTGTTACACCAGATATGAGTTGCACTGGTGTGACACTGTGTCCTGGCAAGCCCTGAAACGCACACGCGTGAAGGAAACTGACTGCTATTATTTCACAGTCAAATTTCTAGTTTTTTTTAATGTACACTACTGTTACACGAGATATGAGTTGCACTGGTGTGACACTGTTCCCTGGCAGGCCCTGAAACGCACACGTGTGAAGGAAACAGACTGCTATTATATTACAGTCAAAAAAGTTTTTTTTTTTTTTAAATGCTAGCTATTGTGACACCAGATATGAGTGGTGGCACTGGGCAGGTGGGAACAGTATACGCTGTGAGCCTGACACACACGCTGGCAGGCAGGCAGGCAACTGCAATTAGATGACACAGGAAAAAAAAAAGCAGACTGATGTTCTAGCCCTAAAAAGGTCTTTTTGGGGTGCTGTCCTTACAGCAGAGATCAGATAAGTCCTTCAGGACTGTAATGGACACTGAATACACTAGCCTAGATATCGATTTCACTATTAAATCAGCAACAGCTACACTGTCCCTCCTCTCACTAAGAATGCAGCTTCTGGGGGGCGAGGCCTAGCTGTCATGGAGGAAAGACGCACTTCGTGTGAGCTCCCTCAATATCTCACTTTAAGCAGCTATCAACAAGCGAATTTCACCCCAGAAGGGGATGACCCAGCAATGTTGCTCTTACCTGACTGACCCGACATGCTTAATAGCGGTGAGCAACTTGACAGAGTCTTACTTACCTCCGCGTGGCAAGTGTGGCCTGGTGCTCACCGGGCGGGAGAGGCGGACAATCTCCCGATCCTGGGATGCCCAGGAGCAGCTACTTCCCGGCAGGAACTCTGTTACCCCCCCCTCAGAGGGGTTATCCCGGTCCACCCCTGAGAGGCTGTCTGGAGCTAATGGACGCACATAGCACAGCCGCCCAGGCTGACATACTCATCTGCGACTCTCCCAATATGGCGGCAGCTGCGTGTCCTTCTGGTACCAGAAAAGCATGGCAGGATATTGAGTCTAATCTGGACATACTCTTTAATCAATTTTGGAAGCAAAAAACAAGTAGGAAGCCCCAACAAGCTCCACCACAGCCCCAACAAGCTCCACCACAGCTAAGCGAAGCAGTCCCCATTAAAATCCACAGAAATGCAGAGCCTGCTCTACGTCAAGCACTCGCCTCCACCTTAAGCCACCACAATCCCGCACCGGACGTGAAGCACCACCGGGACAGATCCGACCACCCAACTAAACAAGCTTCCACCACCTCAAGCTGCGAACCCGGCACTCAGCCAGAGACTTCCCTTTGTTGTTCCAGGTATCAGGGACTCCCAGGGTCTGCACCTGGTGCCCAGAAGGGATCAGATGAGCACAAGCAGTAAACAGCAGCCTGCCAAGCATGTCCCACTATAGCCGATCCTCCACACCATGCCTTTGATCACATGAACTGCTCTCTGCACATTAACTAATCGTAAAGTAGCAAGCGTTTAAACATGTCATTATTTCACCTCCTAAAGAGTTTATTGCCGTAGTTCCTTACATGCCTTTACCTTAACCGTTCATGTATTATGTTATTCACTAGTCTCATCTCATGGGGCGACTCACACTTGATTTATAACTAGTGGTGGAGCTGCTGATATAAATACACAGTTGATAACGTGCAAGCTACACCCTAAACATGACAGCCATCTTTCACAACAATGTACTGCTATATACTCATACCCTCAGTGCAACTAGCCATGATATACGCATGTTCAGCCTAGCATGCTCAAATATAACAAACTTCTGTCTAAAAAAATAATAATAATAATAATACAAAAAAAAAACATGCAGCTTCCGAATTAATCTAAAATGGATGCTGTCCAGGAGGTGGGAGGTTCTGGGAGGGAGGGTCTGCTGCTGATTGGCTGGAATGTGTCTGCTGACTGTGAGGTACAGGGTCAAAGTTTACTCAATGATGACGAATAGGGGGTGGACTGAACATCGCATATGTTCGCCATCCGTGGCGAACGTGAACAAGCTATGTTCGCCAGGAACTATTCGCCAGCGAACCGTTCGGGACATCTCTACTTCCTATAAGTCAATTAAATAGCAATATGATGGATTTAAATATACAGAAATGGATTAACCTTGGGATTAGGGAAATTGGCAATGTAGTAGAAAAAGGTCAAATTAAAGATTTTAACTCTTTAAATATGGAATATAATATTGATAGTAAAGAGATTTTCACATATATATGGTAAATGGCTATCTTAACGATCATCTACTTAAAGATAAATCAAATAAACAAGTAAAAATAAAGAATAGAAACACACAAAAAATGGTGTCAAGATTTATATGAAAGAGAACCTGAAAATCTTATTTGTTTCATAATAAATAAATGGGAAAAAGATATACATACGAATATAAGTTACGATGAGTGGAAAAGATCTATAGTTATCGTCTCAAAGAATATACACTGCCTTAATTTGGCTGAAGTACAATACAAATAATGAATAGATAGTACTTAACCCCAAGTAGACTAGCAAAAATGCATTTAAATATTTCCGACAGATGTTGGAGATATGATTCTCATATTGTAGGGTGGGTCAATATTTCTTTTTTTTGGAGTATGATTGCCATAAAAATAAAGAAGCTGACCAATATCAAGATAGCTTTTTTCCAAGCATCTTTTTGTTGCACCTAAATATGTACCAAATTTTTGGGCAATTCTCTGCACTAGTTATACATATTTTGATGGCTGCAAAAATATTGGTGGCAAGAAACTGGTGATCTACTAAGGTTCTTTGTTGGGGTTTAGTTAAAGAACAATTGGTATATCAGCTAAAGGTGGAAATGGGAATAATATCAAAAGATAGGACAACAATGAAAGAATGGTTATGTAGGATACAACAGACATACTGTAATATATTATTTTCTCTTCTCCTTTTTTTAAATTTAACCTTGCATATACAACATAAGGCATGATCTAGCCGAACAAATGTAGAATGATAACATGGCACATGAAGTTCTATCTATCCTAGTCCCCCTCTCTGGAAAAAAAACTTAAACTAATTAGATTTTTTATAAATATTTTGTTATGTGTATATTTTGTTAAGTCTAGAATATGAGTAATTTATTAAATAATGGAAATAAAAACAGATATAATACTATGCTATATATAAATAGATACATAACTATGTATGTCATGAATGTTATAATGTATGGTCTTGTGATTGTGTATTTTTATAACAATTTTTTTTTAAATAAAGATTAGATATGGAAAAAAAAGAAAGCATGAAGTTATGTCACATCACATCCTCTCCCTTTCTTATATTAACCATCATAGTGCTGAAATAGAGGTTTTCTCTGCTGCTCTCTCTCAAATTAAGCCTCCTGGGGCTGGGAAAAATAAATTATGTTACCCATGTATTAAAGCGGGCACAGATAGTCACACCATATTTTTTATTGTCTGTTGGCAATTTAGTGGGGCAAAGGTATGCAGAATTCATGCAGCTCCTTTCACATGCATTGGGGCCAACCTTTTATTGCTATACACTGATCAGTCACAACATTAAAACCACCCGTCTAATATCATGTAGCTCCCCCAGCCCTCTCCCCGTGATGCCAAAACAGCCTTGATGCATAAAAAAGATCTCTGAATGTGCCCTCTGGTACCAAGACATTAGCAGCAGATCCTTTATTTCCTGCAAGTTGTGAGGTAAGGCCTCCATGGAGTAGATTTGTTGTTCCAGCACATCCCACAGATGCACATTTGGATTAAAATCTGGGAACCTTAAACTCTTTGCCATGTTCATCAAACCTCATCAAACATTTCTTCAGTGTGGCAGTGAGCATTAATCTGCTGAAAGAGGCCACTGCCATCAAGGAACACCATTGCCATCGTGGTCTGCAACAATCTAGGTAGGTGGTACGTGTCAATGTAACATCCGCATGAATGCCAGAACCCAAGGTTTCCCAGCAGAGCATTGCACAGAGCATAACAATGCCTCTGCCAGTCGGCCTTCTTCCCATAGTGTATCTGGCTGACATCTCTTTCCAAGGTAAACCACACAACGTGCATCAATGCATCTTGGGAGCCAATGAGCCTGATACCAGTTCACCAGTTGTCCTTCTTTGCACCACTTTTTGTAGGCACTAACCACTACCAGGAACATCCCACAAGACCTGCGTTTTGGAGATACTCTGACCCAATCACCTAGCCATCACTATTTGGCCCTTGACAAAGTTGCTCATATATTTTCTCTTTCCTATTTTTCCTGCTTCCAACACATGAAATTCCCAATGTATCCCACTCCTTGACAGGTGTAATCGTAACAATATAATCAATGCTATTGACTTCACCTCTCCATGGTTGTTGCTGATCAGTGTATTATCTGCTGTAACATTGGTACCTAGTAAGAGTTGGCATTTTGCTGTTCTCCCCTGTGTTGTCCCCTGAGTTCAAGAGACACATTGATCCTTTTGAAACATTGGGAAGACTGTTTGGAATGCTTTGTTCCTGATGAAACTGTATGACTTGACATGTGTGTAATTTCAATATGCATATGAAAAACTAACTGCTTTAGGAAGTTTAACAAATTATGCATCTAAATGAAGGGTTACCAGTTGGCAGGTGAGCTCTACGATCTGTGTGAAAAATGAGCAGCTGGGTGGATTATGTTTTTACATATTTTTGTATCTCTTGCATAGTTTCTCTCATCTATTCCTGTGTTGATAGATGACAAGCTATTTCCTATCTTCATTTTTTTTTTAGATGGAAAATTGTAAATTTCTTTTTTTAGACATGGATGCTACATATAGCTGGAGAAAGATTTGTCTGTGCGTTATAATGGTAATATAAATCACAGGAGCATTTACCCAAAGCAAGCTGCGTGGACTTCCTCACATAGACAATAAAGTCTACTATCTCACACTGGAATAAACATGACTTGGACAGTTGTGTGCCTTAAATTGAAACACCTTGGCGAGCCGGTCAAGCGAAGGAATATTCTTAGTCTTCGTCTGCAATATTTTTTCTAATTTGGATAAAGTTTTACTTACCTCTCTCATCATGAAAGGTAACTATAACTGAGTTAGATTACATGCACCCAACACAGAGAAGGAGTTGAGTTGGAAACATATTTAAGACGAAAATTAGGCTGAGTTAGATACATACAACTCACTTAAAACAGGGAGTGGGCAGTTGCCTGGGTCTGATAAGTATAATGTGCTTGTTCCTAATGTTTGAGATCGATTGATAAAATATGAAAAACTGATTTTGGTTACTGAAACAAGGCTTACGAGTCACTGGGCTAGCGGAATGTGGAGATATAGTTAAGTCAACTTAAAAAAATGAGACTCTTGGCATGTTTGTTACAATACCGACATTTTAACACAACAGAACCTCTTACTAATCGGCAAAGCATCTGAGCTCACAGCACCTGGTACTGAATTTGAATGATTTCTCAAAGACAGGGAGTTATTGCATCAACATGTGAGTTAGAAAAGGGAATAACAATCCAGTCTTGTCGCCCTGCTCTTGTGAATGAGAGAGGATATAATATTACTCTGCTGCACATGTGGTCACAGCGGGTTTCATTGATTCCATATAACAAATATATTAAGGTATTAAAATATTTCTGTGATTTTTCAAACATATATTTGGTTATGGGTCAGTACCCACAAAAACATTTCATTTCCTTCTTAAATAATTTTTACATCAATTTGCCTGGCTAAAATAAAGCAAATGTAATCAAGCTTGCATTGCTGGCTGCTGATACTACGTGCACATTTACGCCAATACACGGTAAATGCCCTCTGTAACTCCTTCTCCCGATGGCAGCTTTGAAGCAGCACTGTACAAAGTGAGCCACACAGGCTTCGGTCCTGAGAGTTGAGAGTTATAATGTGTAGCCCTTTTATGCAAGGCGTATAAACTGCACTAAGCTCACCAGGTAAGGACCTGGGGTGGGGGGATGAAATGTGTTTATCTTTTTCTTTTCTTTTTTTTTTTTATTTTTACTGTGCAACTTGGATAATTTACTGAAAAAGCGAGTCCAGTCTTTACATAGTAGCCTATATTAATTAATCAAGACTATTTTCATTGATCCACATTCTTTCATGATGTTCTGGCCGTAGGATATGACCATTTATCTTGTCTACATTCGGACATATAGACCATGGGAATGGCAATGAAACAGCCAGCCATGTATGTGGACAGCTTCTCCCATTTAAACCATTTACTGTACATGGTAGAAAACAAATGTGTGTGTTGAATTAATGACAATTTAAACCACAACGCTTAAGTAATACTGTATAAATGCAAAAATAAAATGAGTAGATTCCTTAAAAAGTATAAATATTTAATTGTGTTCTCGAGAAAAATATACTTAAAATGGTTTCTATTTGCATCTAACACCACCAATTCTATTAATCTGTTTAAATATTACATTGAATAAGGATTGATTATATTTTAACAGGTCAGTAATCCCATTATACAATTGCCCAGTGAGTTATATTCAAATAAATATGTAGTATCGGACTTGCCTGTTTTGTTTTTTTAGAGAGTAATTAGAACTACAGGGAGAGACAGAAGAAAGAAAAAGGTATAGCACACGATCCCTTAGAAATCAATGTTGTGTATTAGCTGAAAATATGAAACCATTAATGCATTGGTGCTTATTAAAGGCATTTAACCTTTTACAAGGGAAAAAACAACAACAAGTTTAAAGCGTCATTGTCACTTCCTTGGACAGTTAATATTATGTAACATTTAAGTAAAGTGCAAAATGTAAAATTAAATGTAAAAAAAAATCTACACCTCTTTATCCTCCTCCATTTAAGCTAGCTATCAATCATTAATATAAGCTCTGTCCTTATAAAGAAAACATTTTTCACACAAGTCCAAATGGCCCGAACTGAATGGGGCAAAACCATCTGTCTTCATATTGGACCGAATTCTTTGATTTAAAAAAATCCAAAAACCAACTGTTTGACCACTAGCAGTGTTAGCGACCAGCAGGCAAATAGTTTGAAACCCTTGGCAGCATGAGAGTTAATTATGGGGTGTCTGGGCAGGGCTTGCTTGCCAGCTGCCACATTAAAAAAGTACTAGGTAAATAATAAGCCTACGGGTTCAATAACAATTAGACCACCACCATACTGCTATAAGGGAGGTTTAACATCTCCCTATACCCCGATCTACTAAAAATGAATCTACTAAAAGTTTAAAACTAGTGATTTTGTAGCCACTACTGCCCAGTCACTAAGCAGACCCCATCCCATTGTCCTAATGTCCCCCTGAGTAAATGTTACGCTATTTTACTTTACGATAATAACCTGACAGCAAGGAGTTAACTGACATGCCGCCCTTTTAATAAATCAATGTGTATTTCCGAGCTAAGCTATACCCTATATGTCATTTCTTTGCCTCTAGCGTCCCTTCAATTTGAGGCTTTAGCGAGGAGTTCAAAGCCTTTCTAATAATATCATTTTGCTCCTTGACTCTGTTACATTTTTACAAAAGTAATATTGCACATTTTCGATGGAAAGAATGGTAATTGCTTACAGTATTTAGAATTTCACATGAACATGCAGCTTTTATTTTTCTGGCGAATACTCACTAAATAGGAGTTTGTTTTAAATGCCAGCCATATTTTCCAGCAGAGAGGATCTTGGAATCTTTGTGTGTCCCAGCTGGAATACAGTTATTGAAATTTGTAGTATGTGAGGAGCCCCAAGCGAAGGGCTGAAGACAGGATATGGCTGTAAGCATGCACTGGAGAAGAAACAAGGAATAACATATCTTTAAACAAACGTACAGTTTAAAGGGGAACAATCAGGAATAATAACTGTTCAATATTCTGTAGCTTTTATTAGAGGACACTCCAGACTGAAATATATAAAGAAACTCACTTAACCCCTTAAGGACACATGACATGTGTGGCATGTCATGATTCCCTTTTATTCCAGAAGTTTGGTCCTTAAGGGGTTAAGCTCTTAACTACCAGGGTACCCTAATTTTCATATATTATATCATCAGCCTTTACCCACCACAGGAAGTAACTTGGCCAATCAGGAGCCTTTCAGTTTGGTCTATGGAGTCTGAACTGTAAGGCATGTTTAACCCAGCACTGAATGGGTTAATGTAAATTTAGGGGCACAGAACCAGATCTGCCATAAGGCGAACAAGACCACATCTCTCTCTGGCCAACCAGTTCTCTTGTCGTGGGGTCAGGTAAGACGGCAGGAATGGCGCTCAATATTGTATCACAGAGTTGCCACCGGTTACAGTGAAAATCAGACAACAACATCTCCTACCTGATCACCAGGGAAGCATCAGAGACGGGGGGAAACATTTCTTTAAGCAGCCCCTGTCCCCCATAACAATCCCAGTCATCCCATTACAGGCCCCTGTCCTCTTTCAATAGCCACTATCCACCTCCCACGACAACTCCTATACCCCCACCACAGCCTCAATCCTACCACTGCTGCTACTAGTCCTGCCACTATAGCCCCTATGCCCGCACTAGCTCACTATCCCCCACTACAGACCCTACCCTCCACAATAGCTCCTACCACCACCAATATAGCTCCTATTAGGGTCACAGCCCTATCTTCCCATCACAGCCTTATCCCCCATCCCCATTCTCACTACAGCCACTATTCTCCCTCATTACTGCTCAATCCCATTACCACAGCCCCTATCTCCACCTGTCCCCCACCTCAGCACATGTTCTCCCCCTATTGCCCCTGTATCCCCACCAGTGCCATCATCCAGTAATCATAGCTCCAATCCACCAACCACAGCCACTACCCCCCACACTACAGCCCCTAACTTCCCACTATAGCTCTTACCCCCACGACAACCCAACCTGCCCCACCACAGCTCCTGTTCCTCCTACTACAACCCCTAAACACCCACCACTGCCCCATCCCTCACTACAGCCACTATCTCTTCACTACAGCACCTACACCCCTTTTAACCCAACCACATACTTCTCCCCCTCAACAAACACATAGCAGCCACTGTCTCCCCCAATTCACACAACAGTCATTATCACCCCAAAATAAAACCTACAGACCCTATTCCCTACACAAATACACTACAGACATGATCCACCCATACATTTTCTACAACTCCCCACACACAAAACTGCTTTAATTCCCCCACATACTCTGCACCCCATTTTTCTTCCCAAACACACACCCAATAGCCCCTATACAGCCGCTATCCTCAACAACAAATAAAGGAAAAGGCCCAATCGTCCCTAATGCACACACTATTGATCTGATTGTCCAATTTGCATGCCATTTTAAAAATCAAAATGCCACATGAACAAATTTCTGACTGTCCAAAATCAAACTCTATTTATTAATTAATTTGACTGAACCAAATTGATCAACAGATCATAAGTGTGATCACTGACACAAGCTAACTCTGGCCTTACCTCCAACCCAACCCCTCCCAATGTCAGTAACATTGCTAGAACATTAACTCATAAGTATCCGATGCCCAACATTGACTTACTTTGCCAAATACTCTGAAATTATTTTATAGAGTTTACAGCCCACTGCTTCACTACACTTTTTGAAGCTCCCAACCAGTAACTGTTAAAATAAATAGACAGACAATAATGATATAAATTGCCATATATTGGGCCATAATGAAAGAAATGACAGGCTTTGTTAGTTTAAAAATGTGAAGATGACGGGGTTTGAAGGATTCACTGTTACCCCTTTGGCAGTGCACTGTTTCTATTTGGCTTATAATGAGGTTACAGTATACTATATGGGCATGGGGACGGATTTTGGGGTAAAGTTAAGAAGCTTGTCCTCTGATAACATTTTTTTCTGCTTCAAAATTTCCCATGATTTAAATGTTAGAATTCTAGCTATATCGCAACAACACTAATCAGTTAACTCCATCAATGTGTGCAGATTGTTTAAGGTGGAAGGACCAGTTTGGGTACTTCCTTCTTACATATGGCTTTCATTAGGAGCTATCACAAAAATCATAGCTTCTAGTGGCATTTCCAAATGAAAACCGTATGACTGTAATGCTGAAATAGCGTAGAAAGCACACTGCTTGTGGTATTTCGGAAGAAAATGGATTATAGCTTTTAAAAAAAAAAAAAAAAAAGATCTCCAGAACAGAACAACGTCTCTTGGCACTGAAAAGCAGTTCTGGATTGCATTATCCAAACCTCTAAAAAATGTTACAACAGTCTTCTTTACCTGTTTTTCCATAAATTCATTCGGTGTCCGTTTCCAGAACAAAATTATATATTACATGCTACGCAGTCATTCTTCCATGTCTGGAAATATATTCTCAATATCCACACATATATAGTTCGTTACACAATTGTGAGCATGCATTGCTAGAACATAGATTTAAGAAGCTGTGTTTTTTTTTGGTTTAACAAAAAAAATCCAAATTGGTTAAAAATAGAAAACAACCGCTACAGATGAAATGGATTATTTATGGATAATGTGTGCTTAGAACGTTACTTACTCTGTTTAGAGGTAACCTGAGTTATTGCTGGCATTAAGGTTTATCGCAGAGATATTTGTCACTTTGTCTGTAGGTATAGCGACTACCAAGTTGGGACAATTAGGTTTTCCTTGTCAGAGCACCATTGTTTGGAGATGTTCTAACAACTGTTCTCAAATGATTATCCTTGTGGGGTGTTGGATGTATCCAAGACTTTCTACATTTTCTTTACTACATTGAACTCATATAGTAAACTTATAGATAACTTGTTATCTGCAAACTACAGTGTTTTCATGGCACAAACTCTTAAAATGTGACCCATTCTAGCATTAATGTTACTTTTGTATACAAGTAGCTATGGCTCACACATTCACAGCAGGTTGACCTGCAGGGCCGGCGCGTCCATAAGGTGGCACAGGCGGCCGCCTTAGGGCGCACGGGCTCTGGGGGCGCAAGATTTCAGTGACCGGCAGGAAAGAAGCTCTCCCTCCTGCTGGGCCACAATCTCGGCCCCCGGTGCGGCGTGCGGCTGTGCTGTAATCAGGCGTGGCGAGGGAGCTCTAACCTCTCTGCTCTGCTCCCTCGCGCGCTGTCTGCTGATGCCGAGTGAGCCGGAATATGACGTCATATTCCGGCTCCTGCGGTATCAGCAGACAGCGCGCGAGGGAGCAGAGCAGAGAGGTTAGAGCTCCCTCGCCGCATCTGATCTCAGCACAGACGCACGCCGCCCAGCAGCCCCACTGGACCCCAGGGAAGGATTCATCATCCACACCAGCTCTCCAGGTAGGGAGGCTGGGTGGAAAATATTTATTTATAAAATAATTAGTGAGTGTCTGTGTGTGTGTGTGTGTGTGTGAGTGTATGTGTCTGTCTCTGTGTGTGTGTGTGTGTGAGTGTATGTGTCTGTGAGTGACAGAGTGTGTGTCTGTGAGTGACAGAGTGTGTGTCTGTGAGTGACAGAGTGTGCGTCTGTGAGTGGCAGCGTGTGCGTCTGTGAGTGACAGCGTGTGCGTCTGTGAGTGACAGAGTGTGCGTCTGTGAGTGACAGAGTGTGTGTCTGTGAGTGACAGTGTGTGTCTGTGAGTGACAGCGTGTGCGTCTGTGAGTGACAGAGTGTGTGCGTCTGTGAGTGACAGTGTGTGTGTCTGTGAGTGACAGAGTGTGCGTCTGTGAGTGACAGAGTGTGCGTCTGTGAGTGGCAGCGTGTGCGTCTGTGAGTGACAGCGTGTGCGTCTGTGAGTGACAGAGTGTGCGTCTGTGAGTGACAGAGTGTGCGTCTGTGAGTGACAGTGTGTGCGTCTGTGAGTGACAGTGTGTGTCTGTGAGTGACAGCATGTGCGTCTGTGAGTGACAGAGTGTGTGCGTCTGTGAGTGACAGAGTGTGTGCGTCTGTGAGTGACAGTGTGTGTGTCTTTGAGTGAAAGTGTGTGTCTGTGAGTGACAGTATGTGTCTGTGAGTGACATCGTATGTCTGTGAGTGACAGCGTGTGTGTGTGAGTGAGTGCGTCTGTGTGTGTGCATGTGAGTGTATGAGTGTGTCTGTCAGTGTATGATGAGTGTGTTTGTCAGTGTATGAGTGTGTGTCTGTCAAATCAGTGAGAGTATGTTTGTCATTGAGTCTGTGTGTGACTAGCAGTGTGTCTGTCAATGAGTCTGTGTCTGTCAGTGACGTCTGTGTGTTTGTCATTGAGTGTGTGACTTTCAGTGTGTACAGAGTGTAGCGGAGCGGAGCGTGGTACAGGAGCTTCTGTTTCCTGTACCTGGCCAGACTGACAGGAGGTGCTCACAGAGAGAGCACTCCCTGTCAGTTCGGCCGGGTACAGAAAACTGAAGCTCCTGTACCGCGCTCCGCTCCGCTACACTCTGTACACACTGACACACCAGGAAGGGGAGTGTGACCACTAAAGGGGTGTGGGGTGCACCAATGGACAGGGAAAAGAGGGGGGAGGGGAGAAGAACACTAAGGGACAGGGAAGGGACCCTTAATGGGAGGGGAGGGGAGAGGGGCTGGTTAAGAGGCACATAGGTGAAGATGTTTTTTTTGGGGGGAGAGGGGGGCGGAAAAATGCATCTTCGCCTATGTACCTAAAAATCCAAGCACCGGCCCTGTTGACCTGCCAATTCTTCGAGTGAACTCTCACCCCCTTTCTGGGCAGGTCTGCCCCTTTAGGTGATACCAGTGAGGTAAATCACCACAGTGGCGTGTCCCTTTATACCCGTCCCACTGGTATCCTGCTTCACGGGACAGTGATATTTAGGGGTTTGGAAATTATAAAACGAAGAGTTCACCAATACTATATACTTATATTAAGCACTATGAATACACATTTTAGTGAATAACTCGGACAGACTTCCCAAATTCAAGGAATGAATAAGACAAAAATGTAGATTTTTGCAAACAATGCACAAACAGCAGTAGATCTGCAGAATAAGTCAGAAAGATAATGGATACAGGACCTATAAGTAGTAGCGCTCACTATGTACTATATTCTCCTATATAAAATGTTATATCTTAAGTGATATCTGAGCAAGGAAATGGAGGAGGGAGGGGGAGAGAGAAGGGAAATCGCTATAAATTAGCTTTGGCAATATGTATTAGTCATGCCAATAAAGAATAATTGTGCTGTATTCCATCCAACAAAAATTGCAAATTAAATATCAATGTATAGAGGGAAAAAAATGATGATTTCTCTTTTCAAAAAACTGTGCTGACAGCATACTGGAAACGCAGTGCATTTAGTGAGACTCCTCTTCATTAATAATAAAACAATAAACGCAATCAGAATTGATTGTGATTACGAACCCCATGTCACAACACTCACTGCTGCCGTACACAGTGCTGTGCGTAAACTTTCCATTGCTATTGTATATCCACTACGCCTGCACATTGTCAACACTTTGCAGCCGGTATAAATCTACACGTCCCGGTGAGAATTCTCGGATGGAAAGAAACACCCAGTTCTCTGCTCATTCCATTAAGATTTTAAAAATCAAGCCACAAAGGGAGTATGCTTCATTGTAGTCAATAAAATAACAGTACAATATTTATTTCCAGAGTTTCTCAAGCCACAACAATAGAAATGTAACAAAACAGACAGGATATATAAACGACAGTTAAAGGTTTTTCTTATTAATGCACGCAGGTTCGAGGATGACAAGGTCGGATTCAGGTGGTGATTAACACGTAACCTCGTAGCTAAAGTGACAGCAACTTTATGGGTATCAACGTAATGTGAGGATGCTTCCAACCGGGAGCTGAGGATGCGTGTATCAATTCTCCCACGATGCCCAGTGGGGTATTCCCAAGCGTGGCTAAAAGCTAGGAATTTAGAGCACACATATTTGCACGTTATCTGCAGGTAAATGGCCAATGAAAATTATTCGTTGCAGTTTTTATCTATAAGTACAGTTTTAGATATATTTTTATTAGATGTTTATCCAAGCCAATGTGCTGAAAAGATTGCATTACCCACGATTATCCACCGTGTTATTGGCATGTAATTGGCATGGGCAATTTAATTTTCTTGCCATTATTATTATTGTGTGCCAACATATTTGCAGTGCTTTCCAATTCAGGAGATATTTGAAGAAGGTCCTGATCAAAAGAGCTTACAATCTATGAAGATTTGTCTGATGGAAATCTGTCATTGTTTTAGACTTTAGTACATTACTATTATAGTAAACGTTACTAAACAGGGAATTGTGTCGTACCGAGAAAGATTTAGTAGCGTTCATGAAAAATGGGAAAATCTAAAAATTCTCCTTTTAGTCCACGTCTACAGTTTGGTTATCACAGAATAAATATAACAGACAATCGTTGCATAACCCGAATTGTTTGTTTGATTAGTTATTTATTTTTGTGCATTGCTATTCCAGTGGAAATTTCCTGTGTTCTTTTTTTTTTTCAAGGTGTACCTCAACACTGTCAGGTACCACTAAAATAAGAAGGAATGACCCAGGATTCTCTGTGCCACAAATACAATTATTAGTCGACAACAGCATCAAATTGGGTTAGAAAGATGTGTTTACAGACATATCGATTATTCTTTTTAAATAAAAATATTAATATAAATTCTCATATAATATTATATATCTTTTACAATTACATAAACCTTGGCCGATCACAATATACTAATAAACGCAGATGTGTTATTTTAGTCATTTATCATGGATTATGTATGTTTGCATTTTTGTTCACAATTTTTTTTTAATTTATTATCAAAGCTCAAATATGAAGTAAAAATAAACTATTATTATTGTGATATTTCTGTGAAAATCACCAGTCCCAAGTTTCACCCATATAAATGTAGGACAAGAAAGGGTGATAATGCATCAAGGGGCATGCAAGTGGTACATGTCATGTTAAAGTGATAGTCATTCGGTGTTACCAGCAGGGGACACCTACAGTAGCAGAGAGCATTGCAGAAATGCTCAGGTATGTTGTGGTAGGTACATACAATGGTACACTCGATGTCTAGGTCGCAATGAATATTTTAGGAATATCTGAGGTTCCCTGAGAAGACAACATTTTTTTTTATTTTATTAAATAAATGAGAAGACTGTAATGAATTAATCGTATGCCAGATGTTTTAAGCAAATAAATATTTAAAGTTATTTCTTAATGATTATATATGAGTGTTGCTAAATTTGGTAGTTATAAACTTTCCTAGTTTATTCCTATCTGTCTACGAGATATTCAGACATGATACATTGGACTTACATTATACGACCAGAAAAGTTAAAAGAATTATCAATTTGCAAAACTGTTGAAACATTATTTACAAATATGAATTGATAATAGCTGTTTAGTGACATTTAGCAAGATTCCTTTGTTATAATGTAAACTGAGAGTGACTTGGCTCAACAATTTCTCTCATTGATAAATCTAGGTTCTAAGCAGCAATTTTAAGTCGACTTTTTAATTCTACTTTGCCTCTCTTTTACAGGAGATAAATAGAATTGGCACAGAGGAAGGGCAAAATAATTAAAGGGACCAGTCCTGTTTAATGCATGACATAGAGACCCAAACCAAATATATGCCAAAATAATAAAGACAAAATAATAAAAAAGACAAAAAAATGCTCACATATAAAGCTTGATGAAGACCCGTTAGCATATGAGATTGATAACGTTGCTGCTTTTGCCCCAATACAGCTGCTATTTTTTGTCACCCCGTAGTGCCTGCACAGTTATTTATTCTGCATATCTTGGAAGCCCTGGTTTCAGAGCACCTGGGTTACTTGGTGAGTGCTGTATCCAGTATGTCTCCACATAGAAAGTCCAAGCATTTCCTGCAAAACTGGTCTGTTGGAGATTTGTCATGAACTCTCAATAAACCAGGAAGTGACTGGTGTTTTCTTTGCTTTCTATATAATTTCAGGAGAATTGCAGAGCATTTCACATAAATTGTGCTCTTCAAAGTTTTCAGGCATGAGTCGGGGTGGGGGGGCATGTACAAGTTAATGGTCCTGTTTTGGAACACGAAAAGTTATTTATGGATGGTCTTGCTCGCACTGGAGAGATAACATATGAGTTTAACAGATGGAGGCTGTTTGAGTCTTTAGGTGATACATTATATATTACTGAAACCTCCATCAGTATGGCCCGACCATCATGATGGAGCATTCAAAGAGATCTAAACAGCTTGACTACTTACAATGGGGTGGATATCAGGGCAATTCTGGCACCATAACCAATCAGCACTTGGAGTGTTCCTGTAAATCGAATCTCAATGTTGATAAATCGATAAAGCTTAGTTTGCAGATAATTGATATTTTTCATATTAGAAACAATTTATACACTTTTCGCATATATTGCACACCTGTAGTCCACAAATACTTCTTGAAATTGTGTTTGTCTGTCAGCCTGTCTATTTCTTGTTTCTCATAAAAGTTAAATCACATAATTATCAGTATCCGCAGCAATTTGTGAAAAAAATAAAAAGAAAAGCATTATTGATCCACACAAGGCTTTAAGAAGAATTCAGTAGTTTTGGAATGATAAACTCTAGTAATATAAGTTGTCCTGATTTCCTGATTTGTAATTCTAAAGTAACCACTTCTAAAATCTGTCATTACCCTTAACAAGTGTGTATGTGTACACTCACCATGGAATTCCTCAGTTCCGCAATCGAGGAAAAAAAATTCAGCATGTTGCCATCAGCCAGTGGAAAACCTAGTCAGCAGCTGCGGTGTGGAATTCCTTCAGACAAGCCATGACCAGAGCTGATTTGGCACAATATATATTCAGGTGGAAAGGCTGCAAGGTCCAGAGGTCAGGGGTTTACAGCTTGGAACTTCAAGGAGAGCAACACTGGATGATGACTTCAAACGATTGAGGTTAAAATAGGGACATCGTTATCTAATGACCCGGCCATCACCTGCTATTAATTACTGTGAGTATGCAAACTCTCCATGTTTGGAGATACTTTGTCCCTGCGAGTGCACTGTCTTTTTATGGATTTCTTCTACCTGTAGGTCTGTAGGCCATAGCAATACCATTGAGCAGCAAGTCATGCTAATAAAAAGAAACAAAATGATTACTCTCAAGTCTTCCATTAACATGTAAACCTGGTAAATAATTAGTCACACGTTATTTAGTCTTGCTGTGGTTGCTACTTTGCCACTTACTGAGATCATCATTAATAATGATCTCAGCCATATCTCTATGGACATGCGCAACAATTGCTGCACTGCGTCAGTCAGCATCTTGTTGTATTAATGTATTTCTTTGGGACCATTCAGCTTCTGACATCAGTCCTGAAAACATTGCGGTACTGTAAGGAGGAAGCACCCCTAGTGGCTGTCGGAGTAACAGGTGCCAGAGGCGTTCTTACAGCTCAATGTAAAAAAACACTAATTACAAGCAAGATACTAGATTGGTTCTGGTGTTTAAACCGTCCCTTTAAAAGAAGACCTGGGAGTGCGACCAGTTTTTACTTGTTCACATCCTTACTATGTTAATATGTTTCCATGATGTTGCAATGTCATGTGAGATATGCAAATGCAAAGCTGTGTCTGGAGGAGGCCTTTTAAAAACCTGCCATAAGATACAGTATGTAGATATTGCACAATAGAATACTACTATTGAATGTGTAAGCATGCATATGCTTTTGCCACTAGATGGCACCACCATAGTCTACAGGCAGACGTAGCCCATAAAGAGACAGTGCACTTGCAGGGAGCCTGAAGGATGTGCACTATTTCAAAGCAGAAGTGAAATACAATGACCTCTAACTTACAAGATGTGAAATATGGCCAGAATGGTGGTTTACAATTGGCTCACAGAACAGACACTGCAGAGCTTGCTTATACCCAGGGGCGTACCTAGAGCATTTGGCACCAGGGGCGGGTCCTATTTTTGCCCCCCCCCCCCCCCCCCCCAACTTTAAATGTAAAAAACAACCAAAAATAGTGTTAATGTATTTAGCACTGAGCAGTGTTTGTGTGTGAATGTATGCATGTTTTTGTATGGAGTATGAGTGAGTGAATGTAGGGGTGTGTTTGAATGTAGTGTTGGTGTTTGAATGCAAGCATGCATTTGTGTGTTGTGTGGTATTTGAATGCAGTGATGTGGTTATATATAATGGTGTGGTTTGTATGTAGTGTTGACGTTGAAATGCATGAGTGTATGTGTGTGTAGTGTTGGCGAGATTTTGAGATGTCTGCACATATACACATACACGGACATACACAAATGCAGTTACATATACACACACGCAGAAACACTGTGCACTGCATGCTGGCATCTGACAATACATTTGCATATAATTCACATTAGCCACCCAGATTTCTTGTTGTGGGCTGGCTGGCACTTCTTAATTTCGGTCTTTGTTTAGCAGATAACTCCTCTATTTGCTATCCTTATGTGAGCTTGCCATATTTAAGGACACCAAATAAGGGAACTATCTGCTAAACAGCACCCTCATTTGGTATCTTTAAATATGGAAATCTCGCATACGGGCACCAATTCAGGGAATTATCTACTAAACAGCTAAAGGATCAAAATTAAAAAAGCCCTTTTCTTATTTTCAGTTGTTTAGTAGATAATCCCTTATTTGTTATCCTTATATTAGATTGCAATATTTAAGGAAACACATACACAGAGATACACACATAATCACAGATATACACAAACACAAACATAGGCAGCCAGTCACACATACACACACACACACACAGTCACAGACAGTCACACACACACACGCAGAGTCACTCAGACAATCACAGGCAGACAGTCACTCACACAGTCACAGACAGTCACACACAGCACACACACAGTCAAAGACAGTCACACACACAGTCACACAGACAATCAGTCACACACACACAGGCAATCACACAAACAGTCAAAGACAGTCACAATCACAGTTACACACAGCAATCTCTCACTTACAGTAAGCTTGGGATGGAGGAGGAGTGGATTCAGTCCCTCTGGCTCCTGTGCTGTAGTTGGGGAAGCAGGGACTCCTTCCTGCTTCCCCTCTGTGTGCAGCAGTAAGAGGCTGCATTTAGCTCCGCCCATGCATCCGGATTGGCCCCGCCTCATGGCCGTTGTAGCTCCGCCCCAACTCGCCGTGCAGCCAGATCTCCAGCTCCTGCTTCCAGCCCCTGCGTGTGAGCTGTGTCGGCTGCCCGGCGCCCTGCTGCTATGGCACCCGGTGCAGCCACACAGCTCACAGAATAGCAAGCCAGGCCAGCCCTGGTGGCACCCCTCTGCCTGATGGCACTCGGGGCGGACCGCCCCCCCCCCCACTCCCCCCTTAGTACGCCACTGCTTATACCTCAATGGACCTGAAGCCAATAGGGCCATTGGTTATATCAGCCCTGGTTAAATTAAAATCCAGAATTCTAAATTACCGTGTGTAAATATTTACAAAACAATTCAAGGGATCATTCGTCTTATAACGCATTACATATATTTATAATAAATCTTCTCCTCAACTTTTACACAGACATTTGTGTGTTTAGAATTATATAAATGCAATCACGAACCAATCGTAATGTCTCTTTTTTGACAGAAAACATACAAAATACATAAATCATTATGCTATCCAATAATATATATATATAAATCTTCACTTTAGGGTATGCCGAAGTAAAAAATGGCTAGTCCTTAATTTAGCAAATTGATTATATACATGGAAAAATGGCAAAGCAGTCTAAAATTGGCTAGGAAATTGAAACGACTTTTATCTCTTCAATGTTTCAGATTTACCTAAAATCTTCCATCAGGATAATATTATATAATATATATATATATATATATATATATATATATACATGTTAACTTGCACCAATCACCAACATGGCCCAATAATGCATACGGCTGGATTCTCTTGGTAAAGTAATGATTTATCCTACTTTTTGAATAGCAGTTTCTAATAGACTTCAATGGAGGAATTGTTATTCAGTAGGTAGAATAATCGCTTCCAGTGGTAACAGAAACCAACCAATTGCACAGAGTCCTACTGTATCCCCATGTTATATAAGCTGGAATAAAGTGATATGAATTGTGAGGATTTTTATGTCAATGCCAAAGACTGTCAGGGTTATTCACTAAGGCGAGAAATCAAAGTGAATTTCAAATCTAACGTAAAATAGTCAAATTGGAAAAAATCAGATATGCTTCCAGTTCAGCAGTTTTGTTCTTAAATTTGAAATATACTTTGAATTCTCATTTTAGTGAATAAACCTTTGTGTAGTTTGGCTTCTTTTTACTCATTACTGTAATATGTGTCGTGTCCTGTTTCACTCATCAGGCTGGGTTTTGAAAGATATGTCGTACGTTTTTGTGCGTGAGTGTTTTTGCGCACAGTTTGATTGATTTCCCCTTACTTCTGTCTACCTCACATATTAGGAGAATACAGAAAAGAGAGAAGTAATTTGCTGTACGCAACCAATTACTGATTGCCCACTACCACACCACACACACGGTGGAAGAGGGGAGAGGAACATTTAAAAGACCCACACATCGGATGTAGAAAGTTGGGATCTAATCACTAAATCCCTTGTTAATTTTGGAGCCCCCGAAGACCCCCTATTTCGAAACCATAAATGCTATGCTTGTGTTTTCATTTGTCTAGGAAAGAGTTACAACCACAAACAGCAACAACCGACTCTTCAGCCTCTTATTAGTCACTTCCTCAAAGCTTTCTCCTTGCAGCTCTCTAACCCAACACTTACACCACAAGTAAAACATTACTGACATGTCATATCGTGTAAACGTGTGATGTGCAAGCTTGTATTGCACTTACATACTCCACATACAGACTCCAAGCACCATGACTTCTTTAAACCACTGAAGTGGTTATGGTGGTTATAGTTAGACTTTAATGGCGAAAAACTAGTGTTTCTAGTTGGTGACGCACGGCCTGGTGGTGTTGGTGTAGCCAACATGAAGACAGTTGTAGACAAACTTGGTTCAGACTCAGCTGGGGTAGCAACACCGAATGCTGATGGATTGTCCATATCATTATAGCCATTGATTACCATCATTATCAACAGGAATACAAAGTTATCATTGTGTTCTCACAAGCTCCGTTACCGTTAGTATGAATGTTAAATGCCATAGTAAAAATAGAAACCGTTCCTGTTTGACATGAAAATCTAAGACACAGTATGCCAATCAACTCCAGAAGGACATGACTATCCATTTAAATAAGGTGACGTTGTGATTGGATTATTCCAAATCAATTTGTTTCCATTACAGTGAGCATCGTTTGTATTCCACTTTAGCAATACATGGCTACGAGAGAGCAATGTCAACCTTATGCTTAAAACAAATCAACAACATGTGATAAAACCATGGAAAAAAGTCAATTCTTTAGCTTTCTTAGCTATATATTTCCTTTTGATTTAACCACAATAATAAAAATGGAAAAAAACATAAATGTCATGTCCTTTTCACTAAATCCTCTTCAGGGTTTCAATGGGAAACAGAAGTTAGGATTTATAAGGCATGGAATTCATGTGTGCCCATAAGTCTTTAAAATATTTTGTTTTGAACTTTATTTTACAGATCTGAAAGAAATTTAAGGGATCTGCCAAATTGGAATAGACTTTAATACCAATTCCAAAATTAAAAGCTAGATACAAATACAGTTGGAAAAAAATACAATAGAAACAAACATATCAATTAACATTTAACATGAAATTAAGTTTGTAATTAAAGTATAGTATATCCGCTATGTTTTCCCTTTTTACAATCATTTATGATCACATGTGGCACACGCAATGTTTACCTGGGAAGGATCAAAGTTAAAAAATAATAAGGGTTATTTTGGCTTCTAATTATACGGCTCTTGTACATACCTTCTCATGTTTTTAATGTTTTTCAGACTTTCACAGAAGCAAATAGCAAAGGCACTAGATTAAATATTATTTCCTTACAATGTGTAGTGATATGCCAAACCAATATCCGAAAAGAATTTCATCAGAAGGAAACGCAAACTAAATGATCGGAACTAATCTAAGCAACGTTAAATGCGCAAATCACAACCATTTTCTACATAAATATTTTAAGTCAAACTTTGCAATTATCTTCATTAATGTATTGTGTATTTTGTTGCACACTGTAGGTTGTGGTAAATCGTCCTGTTTCTGAATTGCTTGAGGAGGAAAAATGTTGGTCATAAGTAAATTGTCTTACAATAAGGCAGTTGTTGGCAGTGTGACTTGGCTTTTTTATTTATTTATTTATATATTTGGTGAAATTTAACCAAAACAGAAAAGAATGGTCTTCTCTATTTCTATTTTAATTTTCAACAGATTAATCATGCAACTGGAGTCTAATATAAACCCCAAAAAACAGAACTCATCTCTCCAATATCCATTTTCTTTATAGCCGATAGCAGATATGTCCAATCTCCATGAACATTGCACCAATAAAACAAGGTTTACTAATGCATTATCCAATTTTTTTTGTAACATTAAGACAAGTTTGTTGTCGTAATGTTTGTTGCAACAAAACACACAACTCAACTATCAAATCATCAATCATCAATCATCAATCCAAAAAATCAGCCAATCTCCTATGTGACTATATACCTTTCATTTTTTGCTCTTTGCAATATAAATAAAAAATTAAAAAGACACAAAGATTCCAAATGTTCCTGGAGAGAGTGAAATTGTGGACCTTTATGCTTTATGCATATCCCTTTTGACCTGGAAAGCAAGAATTGCTCAAACGTCAAAGAACAAAATAAAAAAATATATATATTTTAATATACACTGAACAAAATTATAAACGCAACACTTTTGTTTTTGCCCCCATTTTTCATGAGCTGAACTCAAAGATATTTAATACTTTTTCTACGTAGACAAAAGGCCTATTTCTCTCAAATATTGTTCACAAATCTGTCTAAATCTGTGTTAGTGAGCACTTCTCCTTTGCCGCGATAATCCATCCACCTCACAGGTGTGGCAAATCAAGATGCTGATTAGACAGCATGATTATTGCAAAGGTGTGCCTTAGGCTGGCCACAATAAAAGGCCACTCTAAAATGTGCAGTTTTACTGTATTGAGGGGCCCGTGGGGGTTCCGAGAACCAGTCAGTATCTGGTGTGACCACCATTTGCCTCACGCAGTGTAATACATCTCCTTCGCATAGAGTTGATCAGGTTGTTGATTGTGGCCTGTGGAATGTTGGTCCACACCTCTTCAGTGGCTGTGCGAAGTTGCTGGATATTGGCAGGACCTGGAACACGCTGTTGTATACGCCGATCCAGAGAATCCCAAACCTGCTCAATGGGTGACATATCTGGTGAGTATGCTGGCCATGCAAGAACTGGGATGTTTTCAGCTTCCAGGAATTGTGTACAGATCCTTGCAACATTATCATGCTGCAATATGAGGTGATGGTTGTGGATGAATGGCACAACAATGGGCATCAGGATCTCTTCACTGTATCTCTGTGCATTCAAAATGCCATCAATAAAATGCACCTGTGTTCGTTGCCCATAACATACGCCTGCCTATACCATAAACCCACAGCAACCATGGGCCACTCGATCCACAACTTTGACATCAGCAAACCGCTCTCCCACACAATGCCAGTGAAAACCGGGATTCACCCGTGAAAAGAACACCTCTCCATAGTGCCAGATGCCATTGAATGTGAGCATTAGCCACTCAAGTCGGTTACGATGACGAACTGCAGTCAGGTCGTGGGCTGGTGTGGTTTCACGTGAGGCCGGTTGGATGTACTGCCAAATTCTCTGAAACACCTTTTGAGGTGGCTTATGGTAGAGAAATGAACATTCAATTCACGGGCAACAGCTCTGGTGGACATTCCTGCAGTCAGCGTGCCAATTGCACGCTCCCTCAAAACTTGTGACATCTGTGGCATTGTGCTGTGTGATAAAACTGCACATTTTAGAGTGGCCTTTTATTGTGGCCAGCCTAAGGCACACCTGTGCAATAATCATGCTGTCTAATCAGCATCTTGATATGCCACACCTGTGAGGTGGATGGATTATCTCGGCAAAGGAGAAGTGCTCACTAACACAGATTTAGACAGATTTGTGAACAATATTTGAGAGAAATAGGCCTCGTGTCAGCTCATGAAAAATGGGGGCAAAAACAAAAGTGTTGCGTTTATTATTTTATTCAGTGTATTATCTGAATATCCTCCTGTGATAGGAATAATATATCATAAACAAATCAAAAAAGTTTTCCAAAAGGCTGTGCCAATACATCTTTAACATGAGCAAAAAAAGTTGTGGATTGTTGAAATATTCAGCTAATGGTGTAGTAGTAAAGTAATAGCGCTCATTATTGTGTTTATTATTCCATTCTTTAATGAACGTACTGCTTAGAAAATGGTTGAATCTTAATGTGTGTTTATGTTCTTTGAAAGTCTAAGGCAATTGTGTTAGGAAACTTCCGAAAATAAATTGTCCATTACTTTATATACAGATAATTCTGACATATTTTGCCAATCAGGCTTACTCTACTCTTTGGTCATTTTTCTTGTCTAGCCTGTAAACCAGGTGTTGGCTAGCATTTAGCCTCCTGTATAAATCTCTTTGAGAGATGTTAAAGCTTTCAGCAGCTGCTGATTACAAGTTAGTGACATTTTGTAGCAATGGACACAGCAAGTGGTTGTCAAGTGTACTGCTAATGTGGTCTCAAACAGGGCCGATCCTAGGGTCACAGGCGCCTGGGCGCAGAATTTTTTTGGGCGCCTCCATTTAGGTGTGATCATCTTGCTAACTCCACCCCTTTACAAATGTCCAGACATGCATGTGTCTATGGCAACAACTCCACCTCTCCATCTATAAGCCCCACCCATTTTTCTAATCAGACACACACTCACTGACAGTCACACACTCTCACTGAGAAAGATACACAATCTCACTAATTTAAAACACACTCACTGACAGACACACACTCATTGACAGTCACACACTCTCACTGAGAAAGATACACAATCTCACTAATTTAAAACACACTCACTGACAGACACACACTCACTGACAGACACACACTCAGTGACAGACACACACACACTGACAGACACACAATCTCACTGATTTGAGACACACTCACTGACAGACACACACTCAGTGACAGACACACACACACTGGCAGACACACAATCTCACTGATTTGAGACACACTCACTGACAGACACACAATCTCACTGATTTGAGACACACTCACTGACAGATACACTCACTGACAGACAGATATGTTATTTTTTCTTTTTGAAATAGGCCATTATGTACTTTTGCTTGTTACCTGAAACATAATGTCACCTTAATAAACTTGGAAGGATTTTGTCAAGACTTCACAGTTTACGATTTTTGAAAGTTAATATGGCTTGTTTTTTTTCACTTTAGTCTGCGCGTGTATATTTTACATGAATAAAGTATATTGTAGGAAAAATGTAAAACATAAAGCAATAAGATGAATTAGTAAAAATAATCAAATCTAAAATCAAAATGCCAAATGCATAGCTATTCAGACATTGCTCGATAAATGTGACGATATTTAAGTGACTCGCGTCCATTTGCAATTAACTGTCCTTCCAATGACAGACACACATTTTCAATGACAAACACAATCTCACTGATTTGAAGCATACCCATTGACAGATGCACACTGTCACTGACAGACATGACATACAGACACTGACAGAGACACACACTCACAGACACACACACTCACATACACACACACACACACTTACTGACAGATACACATATTTTTTAAGGACCATCATGCCTCTCTATCTCTCCTGGGATCCAGTATGGGTCTGAGGGCGCGCGAGGAGGAAGGAACTGCAAGATCAGCACTACCTTGTCACCAATGGCTGCCTCCTCTCCTCCTCCCCGGCAAATATCGGCACCTTACTGAATTAGCACCACTTCTGGAGCAGCTCGGGTGGCCACCTCCTGGGACACCTTGTGACAGGGCTTCTCTTGGCACCCCCCACCTTCGAGCACATGGGCAAGGTGCACCCGTGCATCCACCCAGGATTGACCCCGGTCTCAAAAGATATAAAAATCATACCAAAAAGTTACTCATAAACTACTGAAATATGCTAAACTATTCATTGTGTGGCAGTCCCTCATCTTTTTGAGCCATGAATTGATATCAAACACAAAGATAAATGGGTTCACTTTAAAATAAATTGTTTAATCAGTGTGCTATAAATTGTAGACCTAAAGTCTTTGACTGATAAAAGCAATATTTTGGGCATATTTTTGGTAGCCAAACCCATATAGGCTCGCAATTACACATAGATGTATTTATTTCTTACAGAGTTAGAATAACTACATGTAACACATTTGGTTAAAGACTAACATATATGTACTAATTTGTACTATAACCACTACCTCAACCCCTGAATATGTCCATTATATATTAAATGAATTTATATCGGAAACACCAATTATGAAAGGGAATTGTTGTTTCATGTGGTTTGAACAAACAATTCTGCAAATTATTATTTTCTAAAATATATTGCCATTTATTTATATTTTAATTATTTTTTAATTATTTTGTATTTTTTTAATATTTAAGTGTTTAACCCCTTAAGGACACATGACATGTGTGACATGTCATGATTCCCTTTTATTCCATAAGTTTGGTCCTTAAGGGGTTAAAAAAATTATTATCAAGAAATTAGATCCATGCAATATTTTAGTTGAGTACATCCAGCATGTCTAATTAATTAAATATAAATACTCTGGCTTATTCCTCATCCCTTTTTTAAAACAAATCATCCATTAAAATGCTTGTCGTGCTCAGCAGGGGCACAAATAAATCACGCTGATCAGAGGGAGCCAATTTATGGCCATTGCTACATTCCCATAAACAAAAAATGAATGCTTAGAATGATGTTGCAAATCGTTCCCTCTCAGGGGAGAGTTTAAAATGAAAGCAACATACAAAATCAACTGATAAAATGTAGCCAGCGTTAAACATGTACTAATAAAAAAAATCAATGGTTGATATCCTCAATATGACACACAAAACACGTTCATAAAACTCCCTTCTGGGTTAAGAAATGTGAACTATTTCTATTAGTGTATCATTTTCATACACCTGGCATCTCAGAACTAAACGACAAGCCTCCTACCTGCTTGGTCAAAGAAGCCCCCAACTGGTAGAATAGTTTAATCCTCCTTTAACATAACAAATAAACCTTATATTATTTTTTTATATTCTTTATTTCTATTTGTGCATGCATTAACAACAAGCGTGCAGAGCCCCGACGGCTACTACATGCAATTTCATAGCTTAACAATACGTGGTAGTTAAACAGCACATTTTTTACAACATGAAGAGAGCAGGCTGTGGAGCATTATTGGTTAATAGGTCTGATTTTAGGCAAGTACAAATACATCTGGGCTTGCTATCCTAATATGTTACTCAGGATACTAGATGTACACAATGAGTTAAATGCTTGTCATATGATGATAAGGTTAAACAGAACAGTGCTAGAGGACTTGTCAGGCCTACATAAGATTAGGTTAATTAGACATGGTGTTCGTTTGCTGAGAGAGAGGTAATGCTGAGACTGAGAGTTACAAAGAGTCATTACATTGCTGGGGATGGTCTTATTGTTTGTTAGCAGGGACCATTTTATCTAGTTGTCACCTTATAGCACCTGGTACAAATGCTCGGGCTGCAAATTCCTCTGCTGGTGTGGCAAGACAGTCCAGGGGTGGGTGCTCCAGCCAGCTCATAGCAGTATTGTGGTTCATGTCTGCTGGTAGTCAGCTTTTCCAGTACAGACCGTGAGGCAGCCATTTTGTCTGGAAAGCGCGGGTGTTCGAGAGCAGGCTAAGGTCAGTGGGATCCGTTCCTGATGGCGTCAGATCTCTCCAGTGTGGGCCGGGATAACCCCCCCGGCCCATGGGGGGGAGCGGGGCCTGTGAGGAGCGTCACAGGGCTGTTGTGTAGCTGCTAGATTAACGAACAGGGTGGCAGCCATCCACCCTGCTTCTCTCCTGTTTAGGCCGCAGGCTCCAAAGTTTTGTGTAGCCCTCAGGGTCCCCAAAACTCCCGATCTTGGGGTCTGTGGTAGTGCCCACAGCTCCCTGCTCACTTTGCTGTACTTCCAGGCTGAAATCAGAGCCGTGCGTGCCATAGGTTTCAGCCCAAATGGACAGATTTTGCAAGAGCCTCTCCCGCATGCGACCGGTCAGCACAGCGGTCAGGCCCCGCCCCCCATAAACCTTATATTAAAGATATATGTGTTCTAAATATGTTTGGTTATATATACATATAACAAGAATTCTAAAGTATTTTACCAGGAAGAATGTTTTCAGGTTTTCTAATTCTCTAACGTATTTTCAGAGATTTCCTTGTTGGTCACCTCAATGGCAATAACTTATCGGCTGTAGAAGAACAGGAAATGGAAGTGAGAAACTTTAGATTTGAACAAGTATGAGTTTTGATGCATTAACTAACTGAGCTATCTGACAACGTTTCATCCTACTCCATGCTCCCAATTATGAAAGAAAAATTATGAGCCACATTTTTAACATTCAGAGGTAATGCTTGAGGGACAATACGGGAACATAGATAAAAGGCTTGTTTGGATGAACTATTTTTCAGAAGAATTTCTTGTGATGCTCTAATTTCTGCCATATGTCAGTTCACTATCAAAAAACCTTGATTCAGAGAACAAATCAAAACTGTCCCATAATCATCGATCATCTATTTTCCCATCAATCAACTCTTTTTTCTGCACCAAACGTGGAATTCAGAATCTTAAATCAATACAAACATGTTCGGCCGATTTGACCAATTGCCTAATCTGCCCAAATTCAGACGAATGGTTGTAACTTTAGCTGCGTTATAATATTTATCCTCCCGTTCTTTTTCTTGCAGGAGGTAGTGGGACCAGGGCCGGACTGGGAACTAAAAGCAGCCCTGGAACAAATTCTATACCAGCCCAATAATGCGTCGAGCCAGCATAGTGTGCTGATATAGAGGGTGAAAAAATAAAATAAAAAAACTCTTACTCCAACGAAAGAACGCATATAGGGCTTCAAAATAAACAAAAGAGCGCCTTTATTTTAAGTAGACGTACATTTGCATGTAAACAATGTTTCAGTACAACTAAATGGGACTGAAATGGTGAATGTCTGCAGTTGCACAACTGAAAACAAATGAAGTAATCTTGTTTATTTTTAAGTTCTATGGGTGCGCTCTTCACTTTGAATATGTTATTGTGCTGGTGTATGCAGCAGGACTAGGTCAATACGTGCTCATTACATATATGTATATATTAATGACATTTATGTGCGTATTATGCATATATAAATGTATATTAATATATGTGTAAATATTATAGGCATAATTATATGTTACTAATACACATATCAATATACATGCATATATATATATATATATATATATATATGTGTATTACTGTCAGGATCACATCAATTACGTCTATTACCTTTACCTCGTTTAGTGTATCTTGTCTCCAATTGTCTCCTTTTTGTCTCTTACAGCGACCCTTGTGTATCTTTTACTTCATCCCAGCCCCTGTGTGTTTCTTTTTACCCTTCTCCAGCCTCTGTATTTCTCTTTCCCCCAGCCCCTTTTGTGTATGTCTTAGCCCCAGCCCCTTTGTCTCTTTCTCCCCTTCCAAATCCCATCTGTGTGTCTCTTTCTAACTACAGACTCTGTGTGCCTCTTTCTCTTCTCCCAGCCACTCTGTGTCTCTTTTTCCCCCAGTCCAGCGTTGCTTCCCACAAATCTTGTGTCACTTTGTTCCACTTCCCTTCTGTATGTCTCTTTGTCCCCCCAACAAACCTTCTGTGTGTCTCTTTCTCCCCTCTCCTCCCTGTGTCTCTCTTCCCCCTCTCCTCCCTGTGTCTCTCTTCCCCATCTCCTCCATGTGTCTCTATCTTACCCCTCTCTCTTTGTCCCCCTTCCCCTGTCTCTATTACCCCTCTGTTTCTTTTCCCCCCATCCCCTGTGTCTCTCTATAACCCCTCTGTCTCTTTGTCCCCCCTTCCCTGGTGTCTCTCTATTACCCCATCTGTCTCTGTGTCCCCTACTTACCCTGTGTCTCTCTATTACCCCTCTATTTGTCCCTCCTTCCCCTGTGTGTCTCTATTACCCCATCTGTCTATGTGTCCCCCCCTTACCCTGTGTGTCTCTATTACCCCTCTCTTTGTCCCTCATTCACCTGTGTGTCTCTATAATCCCCTCTCTTTGTCCCTCCTTCCCCTGTGTGTCTCTATTACCCCTCTCTTTGTCCCTCCTTCCCCTGTGTGTCTCTATTACCCCTCTCTTTGTCCCCCTTCCCCTGTATCTCTCTATTACCCCTCTATTTGTCCCTCCTTCCCATGTGTGTCTCTATTACCCCATCTGTCTGTGTCCCCCACATACCCTGTGTGTCTCTATTACCCCTCTCTTTGTCCCTCCTTCCCCTGTGTGTCTCTATTACCCCATCTGTCTCTGTGTCCCCCCCTTACCCTGTGTGTCTCTATTACCCCTCTCTTTGTCCCTCCTTCACCTGTGTGTCTCTATAATCCCCTCTCTTTGTCCCTCCTTCCCCTGTGTGTCTCTATTACCCCTCTCTTTGTCCCTCCTTCCCCTGTATCTCTCTATTACCCCTCTATTTGTCCCTCCTTCCCATGTGTGTCTCTATTACCCCATCTGTCTGTGTCCCCCACATACCCTGTGTGTCTCTATTACCCCTCTCTTTGTTCCTCCTTCACCCGAGTGTCTCTAGTACCCCATCTGTCTCTGTGTCCCCCACTTACCCTGTGTGTCTCTATTACCCATCTCTTTGTCCCCCCTTCCCCGTGTCTCTCTATTACCCATCTCTTTGTCCCCCCTTCCCCGTGTCTCTCTATTACCCCTCTCTTTGTAACCCCATTCCCTGTGTCTCTATTACCCCTCTATTTGTTGTCGTCCCCCTTCCTTCTTCCCCCTTCCCCTCTGTTTCTGTGTGCCTGCAGAGCTAACTACCATGCTCCCTCGCGGTTCCCATAATTCCCAGCTCAGCCACATCATAGAGTAGTAATTACTCTATGATGTGTCCATGCTGGGAATTATGGGAACCGTGAGGGAGCATGGTAGTTAGCTCCGCCCCCTCCCTCAGTCCTCCTGTGCTGACAGTTGTACTGCTGTCAGTATCAGTGAGTGTGCTGCTGGACTGGTTAGGCGGCTGCCTGGCACAGTCTGTAATACTGACAGCTGTCAGCACAGGAGATGGGGCCGCTGGCTGCAAGGTGGCCGCGATATTATAAAAAAATGGCTGCAGGGCTCCCTCTCTATAGGGAGTAAGAGCTCTGCAGCCCCCAGGTGCCGCGGCCCACCGGGAAATTTCCCGGTATCCCAGTGGGCCAGTCCGGCCCTGAGTGGGACACCGAGGCATGAAACATGGCTAGATCCCTCCCACAATTGTATCACAATAATCCTCAAAACATCCTTTGTGTGCACAAAATAATCATGACCAAACGCACTAATAAGCAGAGTTTGGAAGATACTCAGAAAGACATACTACTCGTAAGATCTGATCACATATCTCAGATGATTAATGTATTAACATAATACTTGTTGAAAACTTACATTTGTAGAATCAACTCACGATTCAAACGTCTAAACGGGATAAAAGAGCACTAGTTAGCTAGCTAATAAAAACACACCTACACCAGGATATATTTGGCTACTAGAGGATTCTAAATGCGTCTACAGTGCATTGAGTATCTGGGAAAGTTGCCAAAAGAATTTGATGTCATCTTACCATTTAGCCCATGAGCTATTCAACTGTGTGTGTGATTTATATTGATAATGTCTAATTAAAATCTACCTATGTTACATTGAGATAAGGTGATACCTAGTGTCTACAATGGGAAATTATGAGAAATTATCAGAAACCTAGTGTATATGAACGGTATGTGGCAGGTGTCTCATGAACTCTCCACTGCCATGGACTCCTTACTGTCCGGGGAGGAACCTAAGTACAACTAGGGACTGTCCTAAGTGGTGTTTTGGCAGTCTAGAATCTCTGTAGAGATTTGTCCATTAGCCACTAGCCCTCCATGCAGGTACTTCTTAAAATGCTTCAACAAGTTTGCTTGCTCCATAGACAGGCAGCCATATTTATAAGGGAGGGAGATCACAAGTAAGTTCCTCTGTATTCCTCGTTATAACTATAGATCTGTGTGCTTACTAGTCACATAGCAAGTTCCATTCTATAAAAAAGAACCAGGACCCAAAGTCTCCAAGATAAAAGAGAATGCAGTGATTTAATAGACAGTTACCCTATCTGTATAGTTCAGACGGGCTGTTCCCTGATATTTATTTCCGTAATCCAGTTAAAGGCACTGTTTCTAAAAGATTAATACTATTTATATGTAAAGCTATCTCAACAAACTGCACCTAATCCATGAAATTGTTAATCAAAGTGTTGAATATCTGCTACATCAGAGATGGTTGGTTGTATAAAAACAGTCAAATATAGCGTGTATAATTTTTTTTTGCTGTTCACATATGTAAAGGACATGCACCACATCTTAGCAGACTTTTATTGCTGCTGTAGAATGGGCGAAATACCTCCCACACTGCACACATGTCCTGTTACATTATTATTGAATGAACTCGGCTTTATCTGCAGAACATATTATAATAGCACCGATCAGTTCTGCTCACAATCTGCTCCTCATATGTACTTTGCATTCATTGTAGTTAGGTGGTTTACATGATACAGTTATATAGCCTTTGTATTGAAGATTTAAGGGTTTGATATTTGGTTTTCAGAATTTTAAATTAATTTATCATATCAATATAATAAACAAAAGTAGACAACCACAATATACTTAAAAATAATAACACGTACTCAGTTGTATTATTTCTTGTCAATGCGTGATGAATGTCTTCACTGATTTAACAGCATTGGCCAATGAGTCAATTAGACAAAACAATGTTACCTTCAAAGACTTACTCAGTGGTTTTCAATTTTATTTGTCATTGTTGTTGCAAAAGGCAAATTATGTTTTCAATACTTCCTGGTCAAGCAGGAAGCAGTATATAATATATCGAGAGGGCTCAACAATTTGAGACTGATCACCAGTTTCTCATCACTTGGACATTCCAAATAGCCTATTGGTGGGTTTCCCTTCCCTCTCGTTTTCATCGCACCGGGCTCTCTCTCCATTATTCTTTTTCTCTTCTTTAATCTTTTTTCTTTGCTTCCTTACCCAACCTCTGTTTTTGTTCCTATGTAATTACCTGTTTTACCGTATTTTAACATGACAGTATTCTGCTGCCGTTAGTTGGAAATTGACAAAGTGACTGTTGAAGGTTTGTGCAGCTTCAAAATCTTTTAAAAAACTTAAAGTTAAAAAGGCCACACTTCCAGCCTTGAGTTTCCCTTTAATGAGTAAATACTATTAATACTCTATTTATTAATATATAGTTATTGATGATTTTTTTTTCACTATTCCTTCTGTTTTTCAATTGCTTACTTCTCACTTGATCAGCTAATAAAACGTTTAGTGGCTGTCACCCAGCCATTAATCATCTTTTTTTCCCCATCAATTATCTCCTTTATTGGCACCATGATCAGAATTCGGATTATTGACCTTTCCCCCTGAACATGTTCGGCATTGTGCTGTTCTTTTACTCCTACATTCAGGTTTGAAAGTTAGTTTGAACACAGATCAACCTAAATTTTGGCGAAACCCAGTTTGGTCCAAAACTAACCTCCATCTTTAGACTATAACATGAGTGGAAAATGTATGTATGTATGTATGTGTGCTGTACACTGTCAATAAATGTGTATCTGTAGAAATGATGGCTAAGCTTGGTGCTCTAGACATTTAGAAACTGTTCATTTGGTCTTTGGCCAAAGTTTGTCAACTCTGATTTAAACTATTGTAGGGCTCAACCATGCTATTAAATAGGATATTTATTTTCTGAAGCTCCCTGTCATTCTGAATAAATTTTGTAGGCAAATTAAATGTAAAATGTCCTAAAATCTCTTTCCCCGCATGTCTGGGTCACAGAAAACCTTTGCCAACTCTAAAAACTTGTGAAATATGTAAACAGTTAAAAAAAGTTGTTGTTTTTTCTAAGCCACAGAAACTCGGTGAATGAGAAGAAAATAAAATTCAACAAACACAATATTTCCCACAATCAAATTCTGGAAAGGAAATTGTACGTACTTAAAATATAATATTCTCATTCACATTTTGGAAAAGTCATGGGGTACGGAAAATGCTGCATTCCTGAAACAGCAGAGTGAAGGTAGAGCTATGAGCTAAAGTTTGTGAATTAAGGTACTGAAGAAGACAACAATGCCTGTGTTTCCACAATGTCAGGGTGCTCCTTGCTTGGAGAGGATGCCACTCAATGGGGTCTTCAAACACACTGGCCTTGATTTAATATGCTTTCCAACTGGTTCAATACTGTTAGAGAAACCTCCCAAATGGTTTATCTAAACAAGTCACAATTAAATTCCGGGGGGGGGATTTTTGTAGGTAAATCATTTGGAAAGTTTTAGTTTAACAGTATAAAATCATTTGGAAAGCTTATTACATCGAGGTCAGTGTGTGATAATTAGAGTCTTGAAAAAAGCCATCAAATTACTGGGGTCTTCAAACACGCTATTTGATGATATAGGTCTTGAAATAAACTATATGATAACTGAGGTCCTAAAACACACCATGTTATTTCGGGAAGGATTAAGCATGCCATCAGATTTCTGGGGTCTTAAAGAAACACTCCAGGTGCTCTCTGGGAGCATCACCAGTTCCTTTGAATGTAGTAGTTATGGAGCTTTGATGCCCCTGGTGCTGTCTTTACTTCAAGTGTTAAACAGTTTTTGGATGGTTTGACATTGAAGAAGGGTCACCAGGTGCTGTTCTGCTGTGTGAAAACATTAGTTTAATTCTAATAATGATTTGAAGGTAGTAGCAGTAGAATGCTCCAGACACCATAACCACTTCACTGAAATGAAGTGGTTTCGATGCCTGGAGTGTTCCTTTAAAACACACCAAACTATTTCTAAGGTTTTGAAATACACCATGCAATTACCGGGCTGCTCTTAAAACAAGCCATAGTCCACACAGCAGAAATAATAATAATTCCTTTTGGCTCCAGTACCTACTGAAACATGTGGCTTCATTAACAAATGGAGCTCGTCAGAAAGCCGAACATCTGGTTCCCTTATGACAGATTCAGGGACTTCAGCTAATGCTTGCAATTGTTTCATTTTAACATCTCCAATGCAATCATTTACAATGAGTCTGGATAATAAACTGCCTTTAATTATATCAGTTGTAGTATTGTTAGTAATGACATATAATTAAAATTCTGCTGAGATTTATTGTTCGGCATCATCTTTCGCTTAGTGTGGATATGACATATTGTATTAGTCCAGATGGCGCTTTGTTCCACGTTACAGTGTATCTTAGTTCTTTATGCAATGAAATGACCAGGAAAGAACGCGTTTTGCAGCTATATTACTAGTTAGGCTTTCTTTAAAGATACTTTATTGCAGTAATACAAGTTTCAGCCCTCTTAATGTAATAACTGAAAGTATTTTACTGGTGGAATTGCTCTTATTGTGACATTTCATATGGGCTACTTTGTAAATCTCTAATGGTTGTAGTAATTTAAATTAAAAAGGTAAGTTTACTTGCAAAGACCCAAATAGTAGTGAATTGAAAACCGAACTTCCAGATATACGGGCTAAAAAACTTTAAACTGTAAAAAATAATAAAACTCAGTTATAGCCACAGTTTGGATATTTTAGGCTAAATTTTACAATTTGTTTTTCAATTCAATGCAATTCAGGGTTTTTAGGATTTTTTTGTCCTTCTCTTGCCTTTCATGATGATAGACAGCTCACACTGGAGGAAAGACCCCAGGTCACACTGAGGCGAACCCAGCAACTCACACTGCAGGCAACACAACTGTTCACACTGGAAGGAACACGGCAGCTCACACTGGAGGGAACACAGCAGCTCACTCTGGGGGGAACACAGCAGCTCACTCTGGGGGGAACACAGCAGCTCACACTGGGGTAACACGGCAGCTCACACTGGGGGAACACAGCAGCTCACACTGGAGGGAACACAGCAGCTCACACTGGAGGGAACACAGTAGCTACTAGCTCACAATATGGGGAACACAGAGACTCACACTGGAGGCAACACAACAGCTCACACTGCTAAATAAAGACCTGCTACAACTTAAAAAAAAAGGACTGGATCACAAAAGAAAAAAAAAGGAAAAATTCTCTACAATGCAATACTAGGAGTAACGCGTACACAATGACCTAACACTGAGCCAAATGCCCCGTGTTCTTAAAATCTGAAAATGTTGTGAAATTAGTTTTGTGAAATGCAAACACAAACAACACGTACAGGAGACCAGTCCTAATAGTGAGGGGATGTAAGGAACTTGGTAGAGGTAACAGTGAAATCCAGGAAGAAGACAGGGCATGCTAGATGAACAATATCCATATTTAGGTTGACACACGCATACCAAAGTGCAAGGCATTATGCTCCAGAGTAGAAGCAGATTGTGAGGGAGCTCCCTATTCCCTGGCTGGGTACCTCCTCCAGTTCTGCTTCCTAGCAGCTTGCAGGGACCCTGGAACACTTCTGCCCTAGTCGACACAGCTTGACAGAGGTCATTCTGGAGCTTTTGCACCCAACCAGGCAGCAGCATTCCTTCCAGGCCAGTATCGTCCCCTCTGCAGTCCTTCTTCTAGGCAGGTATTGTCCCATCTCCCTTTTCCTCTGTAGCTCTGCTTACAGTGATTATAGTTATTGTCTTTACAAAGGCACTTGCGGCTCTCAGGTATAGCTCTATTGCCATTTCCCAGGTCTAGAGGGATCCTACAGCCAGCAAACAGGTCCAAAGACTAGGTCACTGGGATCCCTAAAAATCCACACAGGATAAAACTTCCAAAAGGAACTAACATACAAAGCTTTATTTTTCTCTGGACTAGCCCATAGACTCGTTACTTGTAGATTGCTGTGGCAACTTAAATAAAATACAAATAGCCAAATCATAGCAGACAGCATACAGCAACTTATTCTAACACAATGACATATTTATAAGGGGATCGGGAAGATAATATTTACCAGAAAATATCTCTCCTGCCTGCAGGATTAGCAATATGCAAATCTACCTGAATATGCAAATTACCAAGCCTTGCCTTTCAGGTAGTGCTTATAGCTGTTGTTGCTACCAACAGAGGGCATTATACAGGCTCCACAGCCAAATTCTTCTAGTTGTTAGCAAGCATCAGCAGGACCGGAGAGCACACAAATAATTAACAATACATACATAATACATTATACACACCCTGCTCCTACAATGGGCACAGGATGACTGAGACATAGGAGCCATTTAGGAACTATTGTAAAGTGTCCTTCTGCTCCCAGTGATAGTGACAACCGTCACACAGAGGATACTTCAAAACATGGTTCTGAAGCAGGATGGCACCGTGGAGCGTCACTGGAGGAGCCTCTGTAAAATGTATATATTATCCTCCTAAATCATACATTCTCATGTTGACAGAGTGCAAATATCATATTCCTTGACTTCACATATTTTTACATTTTCAAATTTCTATTTCTTTTTGTGTGCTAATTTTATCAATTAGTAAGCATTTTGGGAGAAATTGAAGCTTGAAAATCCAAGATCAAGTCTGAAACATGTGTACCAGGTATGCAGGTGCCTGCAGGTTTAAGACAACATCTAGTGCCTGTCTTCCAGAGAACCACTAGGGGTGCTTCCTTGCTTTTCAGAAGTTTGGACATCTTAATGCTTTGGATGAGGATATCCATAGTCCTTAAAATCCCTACAGCAAAGCATTGACTCAATGCTTCTCTAAAGGGAAAGTCTAATGCATGCACACATGCACATTGGGTTACCCCATCGGGTTGATGTGGCTGGAGATCAATCCAGTGCCGAGTAACCTGGAAAAAGCTAAATTCTTCGCTATTTAGTAGTAATGATAATAAAATATATTTGGCATTTCTTGCTCAGTAACAAATAGGACATTTCTGAATAACTCAGATTATTGTAATCACATTTTATTACCCAATTTATTGTTTTGCTCACAGCATTCTAAGAATTTTTGAGCAAATATTTTGAAATTGAGGATCTGTGGAGTGAACAAATTGGTGTAGGTAACTGAAATCTCCCTATTTTTTTTAAGTTTGCTTTTCAGTTATTCCTATTAAAAGCGAACTCTAATATTCTTACAATAATATTAATTGTGTTTATACAGAGCAAGTGCTACATGTGCTCATTCCTTGACCTCCCCGAACTTTAGCCTTTAACCTTTCTACGCACCGCACTATGAGACGCTCGAATGAGTGAGTAACACATTCTAACATTTTACATTGTTTTGCCCTGGACTGGAAAGTATTCTCAGCTTTGCAGAAATTAATCAATTGCAGGAAAGGGCTTTTCCCAAAAAAGTAAGCCAAATAAAGACCAAAAACCATGGAAATAAGGGCTGTGGTACGGAATGCAATAACAAGCCTTTTTTTCCCACAGATCTGTTGCTTGACATGGTATGTACGTTTTAATTGCTTCATAAACTTGTGTTTGGTAATAAAGATTACACAGTTAACGTTTCCAGTTTTGCTGAGGGAAGATCCCAGAGGTCTGCTTGTAATTGTTACACACGGAATTCCACTCACCCAAATGTCTGGAATTGAATCCTCGTGCCATATGTAAGTCAAACGCATTGAATCATGCACATGGCTCTGTTTTAAACAAAAGGCTGAATCTGATCTATTGCACCTTTTTTTCCAGGACGTAAAAGCAAGTGAAGACAATTAAGAAAAGTTTATTTGTCATTGAACAAAGGGAATTTCTGGATGTCGAAACGTAAGGATGGTTTGCAAACTGGGTGTGGACGCAGACTGAAAGCTAATTGTCATTAACAGAGCCAAAAATAAAGGTATTTCATTTTTTTTTGTAGAGAAATGTAACCAAATAATAAGTACAGCTCTAATTTGATATTTATGTTTCAAGTCAAATAATATAAACTTCAATGTGAGCTTCAAACAAACAGTTGAAGGCTAAATAATGAATACGTGCAGGAAGCATTGTATAATAAAAGAGCAAACCTTCTTTCATCCCGTTTACTTTTCGGGGATGATTGCTGTGTGTTTCCAATTTTGTCTTAATTTTAACGTTGTATGATTTGGATGATGCTGATGGACTGCGATTAGAACTTATATGAAAACTTATAACTGCAAAATTAGGGGACTTTCTGTTAAGATCTATGAGCCGAGCTCCCAACTGTCTCACTTCTGGTAGGACAGTCTCGATTTCCCAACTATCCTCAGGTAGCACAGAGCGAGTACATCATTAGAACGCTTCAGGAGCCATCTTTGCGTGGTCCTGTGGGTTGGGGCACAGATGGTTCACTCCAGGATGACATGCCCTTTCAGTAGATAGGCATGACCACTTTCAAAGTTGTCCACACATTTCGGTTATCACCAGTGATGTGAGTTGCATCACTGGCAATGCTCCTGCCAACCCATTCAAATGATTTAACTCCCAGTGCAGGAAATTATATTTAGTGGGAGACCTCTGGATGCTTATTTGGACTTGTATACATTTTGTTTTATATGTCCTATTTTATTTTATTTGTATTTTTGGGCTACCATTAGTAAACTACAATATCTCTCAAGACTGGAGGATTCTTGCTTTTGATCCATTGGTTAGTGGAGATAAGCCTGCTGTTTTTACCCTTGATGTAAGTACAACCTTGAAAATAAATTGTTATATTTTTATACAATATTACACTATTTACACTTTCTTGTCCTTTAAAGGGTCCATCTTTATGGGAAGATTTCCATCACTTACAGACACCACTGAGGGGAGACAGGTGCATAACTTCCATCCTTTTGTAAGTTTTCTACCTCCTGGAGCTATTTCATTAGCCCTACGTACTTCACCATATGTTGTTTTTAATTCCTAGACTTCTACTACCATTTCATCCTGGTTCTCAGGTTGTATCCTCTGTATACTATTTTGTCTCCTACCACCCTTCACCTTATACTTCCCCCTTGGGGATGTATAGTTTGTTCACATGTATTCTATTTGCCAGTGTTTGTGAGGTACACGTTTGGTAAGGTGGTTGGATGTTTTTTCCTCCGTGTCTATATGTCGTACATATGTTGTTTATACTAGTTCACTGATAAAAAACGGCATTTAGATAATCCAAGTGAAGCCACAGAGTGGAATTGACTGTTGCTATCAGAGGATGTCTAATCATCTTGCTAGTCTTTTGGAGGAAGAATGGTAGGTTGACCATCTGATCTTTGGTGTAGCCCCAAAGAAAATAAGAGTGATGAACTTTCAACTTTGGAGAAACGAGCGAAGAGGAGCCTCTGCATGATCCTCTATCCAATTAAGTCATTGCTTATTTTGTATTCCAGTCCAAGAATTGAAAGAATCCACATTTGCAAATGTGTACATGTTGTGTATATAATAGACTGGGTAGTTGTTAGTGCCAATCTGGTATCCACTAGATCTGGAGATTTTTGCTCAATCTGCATTGAATTTTTGTCAGGTTTTAGTCAATTTGGCACCCTACCAAATGTTCAAATACCAAACCAAAATGTATGCGAATTTGGAATAAATTGAAAAGCACAATAGGCAAGCTGTTTTGTTGATTCGGAATTTAGATTTTGGGGCCTACTGCTAGTAGCCATTGCCACTTAACACCAACTTAGAATCACTCATTTACAGTTTTGTTATGGGCAAATGCAAATATTACAAGTTTTAGAATGAAATGTTGTATTTCTTAAACTGTGTACTTTGTCTTTAAGAGATATTGCAAACTGACAAGGTGTTAGAAATGGAACATATTGTTTTTCATAGATGTTTCTTTAAGCAATAACCTCAGTGCATAATATGTTTGCGCCATTTTGTCCCATGACGTGTGCACTTGCTTTTAGTTATGGACTTTTTCATATATGAACTATGGTGACCCTAAAATGACGACACTTAAGGTATAAATAGGTGTACTTTTAAATGTTAACACACAGAGGAGAGACTCGGAGACAGACGCTGCTCCATCTTAAAATGACTGAGAGGCTGACATGATGACATGTTCAGGAGGGTATGTTAACCTATTAATGATATTTGCAAGCATTTAATTTCATCTTATAAACTCTGCTATAATGGATTTTATATGTCTATATTTATATTTTTATATAATAAATATCTAAAAGACAAAACTATTGCTTCCAAGACAATCCTTATTTTATATTGTATTCTCAATTATTTACATATGTTAAATAGAGGATCTCTTACTAACTATATAACATTATGGCTAAGATATCTGTATGGTTAGCCCTGCTAAGTTCTATGCTTTAAGACATTATAGAGGTAAATAAGGGAACCGCCCACGTTTACAGTTTGATAGTCTTTTTTTCAAAGGACACAATAGGCACCCTTTTTGACTTCATCTTAGGGCTTCCATGACAGAAATTAAGTATATTTTCTTGAGTTGCCACATTCAATTTGCAGGAATTCTGCCATCAAAGTATATATTTGAACTGCCACTCTGCTTTCATGTATTTAAATATCATCTATAGTTAATTAGGACTTAATTAGGCATGCGGATGTGGGTGAGACTTCAAATTAACAGTTGGTTACAAAAGAGTGTTAGAAAACTTAGAGGCAGACAAGAATAGACTAGAAAAGCTGAGGTTTATAGTAAGCATGAAGGTTAGTCTACTGTTAAAATTCTCAAGGATGATAAAGGAAATGTCAGAAGAGAGGACATGGTAAGTTAACCATACTGAGACATTTTCATTGAAAAAATAAGAAAACCAGGATGATAAAATCTAAAAACATACAAAAATGGAATTAAAAGTGAAATGCCTGAACAGTTAACATGAAGAAAATGAGGGAGGTAGTGGATCAATAGGTTGAAAGATGCCTTACACATGTCCATGGAGACAAAGCTTAATAATTTTTTCCAAAATTCGGATGCCTGTCTATCTTTGCCGAATGTGGATTCAGGAACCCAATAAAAAGAGCAAACCAAAAAGGCTTGAAATCGGCCAATCAGTTTACTGAATGTCACGGGTGGCGGTCCGGTGCCCGGGACCCAGACACTGTCCAGGCGGCGGTGCAGGACCGGGACCCAGTATGCCTGATGGTCAGAGTAGGAGTCACAGTGTGGAGGTGGATTAGCAGGGTCTGGTGCAGGGTAACCGCACGCCCCCTGGTGTGAAGCACCAGCGTTTGTGCAGCCACATACCAAGACCCTGAATCAGCTTCAGCGGATACCAGGAACTAGGAGCTTGGAAATTAAGCAGACCTCCCAGGAGCTTAATAGGGAGGCTCTGCAGCAGGATTGTATCCAGTACTAGAAACAAGGCAAGACTAGAGATAGGCACCAACATGAAAACAAGACAGAACTAATAGAACCCAGAACCAAAGAAAGATAGTAAGTTAAACCCAGAACATATACACAAGACATGAGGAAAACATGAACATAACATGGGCATGACTGGACAGGACTATACATGGACTGGGTATACAAACTAAAACAAGACAGGATAACATAGGCAAAACAAGTGGATAAATAACTAAGTACTACATATGGGAATCATGGGGATTTAGTCACACTATATGATCATACATTGCATAAGCCTGCCAACAACGCCAATGTACCCCATATCTGGCAGGTCCTACACTGCCTAATGTATACTAAAACATCCTAAGTAGACATATATAGCACTTACCTGCAAGAAAGGGCAGAAGCCGTGAGGAGCTGCCTGCAGGACACTGAAACAAAAAGGAATGATGGAAAACAAACGGGTGTGGCAACATAAAACAAACATTTAAATGAAACCTGGAGACTGGGAAATCCAGGGACGGGCTATATGAATGAACCCAGAAATCCCAGCATAAAGAAAACCAGACATAGAATAGAAAACCAAAAAACCAAGAAAAACTAAACAAGAATTGTAACAAGAGTACTGGATACTAGAAGCCATTGCCAGACATCTCCACAGAACAGAGCAGGACGTGACACTGAAAATATATACATGATAGGATATTTTACTGTTTTTTACTGTTCCTCCTGGTTTTCCCTGTAATGCTTATTTTTAATTTTTATATGTGACTGTCCCCTAGCCATTAATGATCTTTTTTCCCATCAATCATTTTTTGGGCACCTCGGGTGGAATTTAGAATATTGACACCAACTAATGAATATGTTTGGCTTTCAGCATAACGGATAGTCCATAATTCTGACATATTTAGGGAATTCTGGCAAACAACCAATCGCACCAAAGGCAGCAAAATTTGACAAAACTTACACCAATGGCCTTTATAGTCATTTTATCTTAAGAGAATATGAAAGCTGATAAATTACTAACTACAATGTTCCAAACTGCCTCTGGAAGTAACATCAGAACAAAAACTGTGTATCAGGAGTTTTAGGAGATGGTTTCCATGGCCAAACAGCTGTACAGAAGCCTGATATCTACATGTGCAATGCCAAGCATCAGCTGGAATGATGTAGCATGTTTCCTGGATTTATAAATCATGCTTCAATATCTGGCAGTGTGATAGAAGAATATGGGTGTGGTGGATGCCAGGAAAAAGCTGACTACCGGGATGCATAGTGCTTACTGTAAAGCTTGTCTGCCCTTTTGTGTGAGTGGACACTCATTAGCGTACACGCTATGTACATCTTATGGGAAGCCTTCTCAGAAGAGTGGTGGCTGGTATATCTTCAAAAAGGGTGGGTGGAATAAATGATTTTGGAATGGGATGCCAGAACTTAGTTTGTTAGAACTGTTGATTTTGTTTTTCTGTCATAATAGGGACAATTACTTTTGATACTGTTTCTCCTTCATTCACAGGTATACTAACAGGTGTACATAGCACTGTGCAGGCTACATTACAGTAGAGGGAGGTACAATAAGTGTAGTAGGTATACAGTGTATATACTCCTACTCTCAGTCAGCTATCGCCTGGGGTCCAGAAGCTATTACTCCACTTATTAAAAATTATATCCCTCTATATTGTGTTTTTGCAAGTATTTATTTAATTGCTGTTTAAATATTGGAATCTGTATTCTGATAAAAACCACCTCTTCAGGCAGATAATTCCACAACCTTAATATTCTTACTGTAAAAGAAAAACATTTCCTTTGCCTTAGACAAAATCTCCAGTCTTTCGGTCTAAATGTGTGACCTCATGTCCTATGTATAGTCCTATTTGTGAATAGATTTCCAGACAATGATTTGTATTGGCTCCCGGATATATTTGTATAATGTTATCATATCACCTCTGAGGTGTTGTTTATCCAAACTAAAGAGATATTTCATTTTTTAACCTTTCTTTACACAGTGTGTGTATATTTTATTTATATAGCGCTAACAGGTGTTCTCAGCACTTTACAGGTTACATTACAGTAGAGGGAGGTACAGTAAGTGCAGTAGGTATACAGTGTATGCATATTTTATTTATATAGCGCTAACAGGTGTACTCAGCACTTTGCAGGTTACATTACAGTAGAGGGAGGTACAGTAAGTGCAGTAGGTATACAGTGTATGTATATTATATTTATATAGAGCTAACAGGTGTACTCAGCACATTACAGGTTACATTACAGTAGAGGGAGGTACAGTAAGTGCAGTAGGTATACAGTGTATGTATAATTTATTTACCGTATATACTCGAGTATAAGCCGACCCGAATATAAGCCGAGGCCCCTATTTTTACCCAAAAAAACTGGGAAAACTTATTGACTCGAGTATAAGACTAGGGTGAGAAATGCAGCAGCTACTGGTAAATTTCTAAATAAAATTAGATCCTAAAAAAATGATATTAATTGAATATTTATTTACATATGCAGTGTGTGTGTATGAGTGCAGTGTGTATGTATGAATGCAGTGTGTGTGTGTATGAGTGCAGTGTGTGTGTATGAGTGCAGTGTGTGTGTATGAGTGCAGTGTGTGTTTGAATGCAGTGTGTATGAGTGCAGTGTGTGTGTATGAATGCAGTGTGTATGAGTGCAGTGTGTATGACTGCAGTGTGTGTATGACTGCAGTGTGTGTGTATGAGTGCAGTGTGTATATGAGTGCAGTGTGTATGAGTGCAGTGTGTATGTATGAATGCAGTGTGTGTGTATGAGTGCAGTGTGTATGAGTGAGTGCAGTGTGTGTATGAGTGCAGTGTGTGTATGAGTGCAGTGTGTATGAATGAATGCAGTGTGTATGTATGAATGCAGTGTGTGTATGAGTGCAGTGTGTATGAGTGCAGTGTGTATGAGTGCAGTGAGTGTATGACTGCAGTGTGTGTGTGTGAGTGCAGTGTGTGTGTGTGTGAGTGCAGTGTGTATGTATGAATGCAGTGTGTGTGTGTAACGGAGCTCCGTGTACTCCGACTGAGTACCCTCCGTTGATGGATGCTCCTAGCGCTTACAGAGGACTCCAAGCACTGCAGACGACACCACAACCACCGCAGGCTCCACAACCGCTGTAGCTTAACTGGAGCCTCGCCGTCTCCCTTCCACCCTGGATCGGATTCTGTCCTCCAGGACCGTGTGGAGAAGACCTCTCCTCCAGGAGAGCGTATCCGGAACAAGCTCTTAACAGAGCTAAGTGATTAAGCTCAGGGGAATATGCAGAGCATAGCAATCCCCAGTGTGATACAGCAATTCCCTCCAATAACGAGACGAGGCTACGTATTGAGGGTCAGAAGAAGTCTGAGGTCTGGAACACCCAGCCTGCTTTTTATTACAGTTGTGCACATACAGGACACACCCAGGGGGAGGCATAAAACAACCAATCAAGTAACAGTACAACCCACACATCCCCTCCCCTCAGATAAGCAATTAACATAATTATTACATACAGTAAAAATACAGTTTCCACACATACTCTGTAACTTTAAAACCATACATCACATTCACATAAAAATACATATCCACAATCAATCCATTCAGGGGAACAACACATAAAAAAATGGCATGAATCAGGCCAGGGGTTCAAAAGTTAGTAAAGTATCTTTTAAAACCCCTGTCAGCATGGCTTTCCAGTTTAGACCGGTTTTACAGAGTCTTCTCTCCTGGAGACACAATGGAGAAGTAATCCAATTACCTCCCAGTACAGAGACAGACTCCATTGAGCACATGGGGAAACAAAGACAGTAAAACACTTTAAAATACATAAAGTCCCCTTTTACACATAACACACAGACATTTCACATATCCCCAGATAGCTGGGATCTGAGCGCACAAAACTACCGAATAGCGCGCAGATACTATTCACACAGTTCAATTGCCATGGAGCTAAAGTCTTTCCCATAGTCTTTCATTATATGAATAGGCTCCATGGCATAGCTATCTGGGGTATCACCGCTCACACAGGGCAAGTACCGAATGGCCCCACTGTATTTAAAGGGCCAGAATGAGTGACATGCACTCTGTTAGGGCCGAATACTGTTTTTAAAGGGCAAAATCTTCCAGGGCCATAGTCGCAGGGGAGGAGGCAGGCAAGCAGGCCTCTCCAGGACAAAGTGGCGAAGGGCACTTCGTCACAGTGTGTATGAGTGCAGTGTGTGTGTATGAGTGCAGTGTGTGTATGAGTGCAGTGTGTGTGTATGAATGCAGTGTGTATGAATGCAGTGTGTGTGTGTATGAGTGCAGTGTGTGTGTGTGAATGCAGTGTGTGTGTGTATGAGTGCAGTGTGTGTGTGTATGGATGCAGTGTGTGTGTGTGTGTATGAGTGCAGTGTGTGTGTGTGTGATGCAGAGTGTGATGCAGAGTGTGATGCAGAGCCTTGGTGGGGGGTGGGCATTTTTAATATTTTTTATTATTATTATTTTAAATTTTTTTTGTTATATTATTATTTATTTATTTTTATTATTATTTTTATTATTATTTTATTATTATTATTTTTTTTTTCGTCCCCCCTCTTTGCTTGATACATGGCAGGGAGGGGGGCTCTCCTTCCCTGGTGGTCCAGTGGCATTGGCAGTTCAGTGGAGTGGGGAGGGGGGCTGGTCGAGAGCACTTACCTCTCCTGCAGCTCCTGTCAGCTCCCTCCTCCTCCGCGCTGGTCCGTGCAGCTCTTCTGTCAGCTCACACTGTAAGACTCGCGAGAGCCACACTATGACCCCGCGGCTATCGCAAGACTTACACTGGGAGCTGACAGAGGTGCTGAACGGACCGGCGCGGAGGAGGAGGGAGGTGACAGGAGCTGCAGGAGAGGTAAGTAACCGCACACAGCCCCCAGTCTGTATTATGGCAATGTAAATTGCCATAATACAGACAGTGACTCGAGTATAAGCCGAGTTGGGGTTTTTCAGCACAAAAAATGTGCTGAAAAACTCGGCTTATACTCGAGTATATACGGTATATAGCACTAACAGATGTACTCAGCACTTTACAGATTACATTACAGTAGAGGAAGGTACAGTAAGTGCAGTAGGTATACAGTGTGTGTATATTATATTTATATAGCACTAACAGGTGTACTCAGCACTTTACAGGTTACATTACAGTAGAGGGAGGTACAGTAAGTGCAGAAGGTATACAGTGTGTGTGTATTGTATTGATATAGCGCTAACAGGTGTACTCAGCACTTTACAGGTTACATTACAGTAGAGGGAGGTACAGTAAGTGCAGTAGGTATACAGTGTGTGTATATTGTATTGATATAGCGCTAACAGGTGTACTCAGCACTTTACAGGTTACATTACAGTAGAGGAAGGTACAGTAAGTGCAGTAGGTATACAGTGTGTGTATATTATATTTATATAGCGCTAACAGGTGTACTCAGCACATTACAGGTTACATTACAGTAGAGGGAGGTACAGTAAGTGCAGTAGGTGTACAGTGTGTGTATATTTTATTTATATAGCTCTAACAGGTGTACTCAGCACTTTACAGGTTACATTAAAGTAGAGGGAGGTACAGTAAGTGCAGTAGGTATACAGTGTGTGTATATTATATTTATATAGCACTAACAGGTGTACTCAGCACTTTACAGGTTACATTACAGTAGAGGGAGGTACAGTAAGTGCAGTAGGTATACAGTGTATGTATATTTTATTTATATAGCGCTAACAGGTGTACTCAGCACTTTGCAGGTTACATTACAGTAGAGGGAGGTACAGTAAGTGCAGTAGGTATACAGTGTATGTATATTATATTTATATAGAGCTAACAGGTGTACTCAGCACATTACAGGTTACATTACAGTAGAGGGAGGTACAGTAAGTGCAGTTGGTATACAGTGTATGTATAATTTATTTACCGTATATACTCGAGTATAAGCCGACCCGAATATAAGCCGAGGCCCCTATTTTTACCCAAAAAAACTGGGAAAACTTATTGACTCGAGTATAAGACTAGGGTGAGAAATGCAGCAGCTACTGGTAAATTTCTAAATAAAATTAGATCCTAAAAAAATGATATTAATTGAATATTTATTTACATATGCAGTGTGTGTGTATGAGTGCAGTGTGTATGTATGAATGCAGTGTGTGTGTGTATGAGTGCAGTGTGTGTGTATGAGTGCAGTGTGTGTGTATGAGTGCAGTGTGTGTTTGAATGCAGTGTGTATGAGTGCAGTGTGTGTGTATGAATGCAGTGTGTATGAGTGCAGTGTGTATGACTGCAGTGTGTGTATGACTGCAGTGTGTGTGTATGAGTGCAGTGTGTATATGAGTGCAGTGTGTATGAGTGCAGTGTGTATGTATGAATGCAGTGTGTGTGTATGAGTGCAGTGTGTATGAGTGAGTGCAGTGTGTGTATGAGTGCAGTGTGTGTATGAGTGCAGTGTGTATGAATGAATGCAGTGTGTATGTATGAATGCAGTGTGTGTATGAGTGCAGTGTGTATGAGTGCAGTGTGTATGAGTGCAGTGAGTGTATGACTGCAGTGTGTGTGTGTGAGTGCAGTGTGTGTGTGTGTGAGTGCAGTGTGTATGTATGAATGCAGTGTGTGTGTGTAACGGAGCTCCGTGTACTCCGACTGAGTACCCTCCGTTGATGGATGCTCCTAGCGCTTACAGAGGACTCCAAGCACTGCAGACGACACCACAACCACCGCAGGCTCCACAACCGCTGTAGCTTAACTGGAGCCTCGCCGTCTCCCTTCCACCCTGGATCGGATTCTGTCCTCCAGGACCGTGTGGAGAAGACCTCTCCTCCAGGAGAGCGTATCCGGAACAAGCTCTTAACAGAGCTAAGTGATTAAGCTCAGGGGAATATGCAGAGCATAGCAATCCCCAGTGTGATACAGCAATTCCCTCCAATAACGAGACGAGGCTACGTATTGAGGGTCAGAAGAAGTCTGAGGTCTGGAACACCCAGCCTGCTTTTTATTACAGTTGTGCACATACAGGACACACCCAGGGGGAGGCATAAAACAACCAATCAAGTAACAGTACAACCCACACATCCCCTCCCCTCAGATAAGCAATTAACATAATTATTACATACAGTAAAAATACAGTTTCCACACATACTCTGTAACTTTAAAACCATACATCACATTCACATAAAAATACATATCCACAATCAATCCATTCAGGGGAACAACACATAAAAAAATGGCATGAATCAGGCCAGGGGTTCAAAAGTTAGTAAAGTATCTTTTAAAACCCCTGTCAGCATGGCTTTCCAGTTTAGACCGGTTTTACAGAGTCTTCTCTCCTGGAGACACAATGGAGAAGTAATCCAATTACCTCCCAGTACAGAGACAGACTCCATTGAGCACATGGGGAAACAAAGACAGTAAAACACTTTAAAATACATAAAGTCCCCTTTTACACATAACACACAGACATTTCACATATCCCCAGATAGCTGGGATCTGAGCGCACAAAACTACCGAATAGCGCGCAGATACTATTCACACAGTTCAATTGCCATGGAGCTAAAGTCTTTCCCATAGTCTTTCATTATATGAATAGGCTCCATGGCATAGCTATCTGGGGTATCACCGCTCACACAGGGCAAGTACCGAATGGCCCCACTGTATTTAAAGGGCCAGAATGAGTGACATGCACTCTGTTAGGGCCGAATACTGTTTTTAAAGGGCAAAATCTTCCAGGGCCATAGTCGCAGGGGAGGAGGCAGGCAAGCAGGCCTCTCCAGGACAAAGTGGCGAAGGGCACTTCGTCACAGTGTGTATGAGTGCAGTGTGTGTGTATGAGTGCAGTGTGTGTATGAGTGCAGTGTGTGTGTATGAATGCAGTGTGTATGAATGCAGTGTGTGTGTGTATGAGTGCAGTGTGTGTGTGTGAATGCAGTGTGTGTGTGTATGAGTGCAGTGTGTGTGTGTATGGATGCAGTGTGTGTGTGTGTGTATGAGTGCAGTGTGTGTGTGTGTGATGCAGAGTGTGATGCAGAGTGTGATGCAGAGCCTTGGTGGGGGGTGGGCATTTTTAATATTTTTTATTATTATTATTTTAAATTTTTTTTGTTATATTATTATTTATTTATTTTTATTATTATTTTTATTATTATTTTATTATTATTATTTTTTTTTTCGTCCCCCCTCTTTGCTTGATACATGGCAGGGAGGGGGGCTCTCCTTCCCTGGTGGTCCAGTGGCATTGGCAGTTCAGTGGAGTGGGGAGGGGGGCTGGTCGAGAGCACTTACCTCTCCTGCAGCTCCTGTCAGCTCCCTCCTCCTCCGCGCTGGTCCGTGCAGCTCTTCTGTCAGCTCACACTGTAAGACTCGCGAGAGCCACACTATGACCCCGCGGCTATCGCAAGACTTACACTGGGAGCTGACAGAGGTGCTGAACGGACCGGCGCGGAGGAGGAGGGAGGTGACAGGAGCTGCAGGAGAGGTAAGTAACCGCACACAGCCCCCAGTCTGTATTATGGCAATGTAAATTGCCATAATACAGACAGTGACTCGAGTATAAGCCGAGTTGGGGTTTTTCAGCACAAAAAATGTGCTGAAAAACTCGGCTTATACTCGAGTATATACGGTATATAGCACTAACAGATGTACTCAGCACTTTACAGATTACATTACAGTAGAGGAAGGTACAGTAAGTGCAGTAGGTATACAGTGTGTGTATATTATATTTATATAGCACTAACAGGTGTACTCAGCACTTTACAGGTTACATTACAGTAGAGGGAGGTACAGTAAGTGCAGAAGGTATACAGTGTGTGTGTATTGTATTGATATAGCGCTAACAGGTGTACTCAGCACTTTACAGGTTACATTACAGTAGAGGGAGGTACAGTAAGTGCAGTAGGTATACAGTGTGTGTATATTGTATTGATATAGCGCTAACAGGTGTACTCAGCACTTTACAGGTTACATTACAGTAGAGGAAGGTACAGTAAGTGCAGTAGGTATACAGTGTGTGTATATTATATTTATATAGCGCTAACAGGTGTACTCAGCACATTACAGGTTACATTACAGTAGAGGGAGGTACAGTAAGTGCAGTAGGTGTACAGTGTGTGTATATTTTATTTATATAGCTCTAACAGGTGTACTCAGCACTTTACAGGTTACATTAAAGTAGAGGGAGGTACAGTAAGTGCAGTAGGTATACAGTGTGTGTATATTATATTTATATAGCACTAACAGGTGTACTCAGCACTTTACAGGTTACATTACAGTAGAGGGAGGTACAGTAAGTGCAGTAGGTATACAGTGTATGTATATTTTATTTATATAGCGCTAACAGGTGTACTCAGCACTTTGCAGGTTACATTACAGTAGAGGGAGGTACAGTAAGTGCAGTAGGTATACAGTGTATGTATATTATATTTATATAGAGCTAACAGGTGTACTCAGCACATTACAGGTTACATTACAGTAGAGGGAGGTACAGTAAGTGCAGTTGGTATACAGTGTATGTATAATTTATTTACCGTATATACTCGAGTATAAGCCGACCCGAATATAAGCCGAGGCCCCTATTTTTACCCAAAAAAACTGGGAAAACTTATTGACTCGAGTATAAGACTAGGGTGAGAAATGCAGCAGCTACTGGTAAATTTCTAAATAAAATTAGATCCTAAAAAAATGATATTAATTGAATATTTATTTACATATGCAGTGTGTGTGTATGAGTGCAGTGTGTATGTATGAATGCAGTGTGTGTGTGTATGAGTGCAGTGTGTGTGTATGAGTGCAGTGTGTGTGTATGAGTGCAGTGTGTGTTTGAATGCAGTGTGTATGAGTGCAGTGTGTGTGTATGAATGCAGTGTGTATGAGTGCAGTGTGTATGACTGCAGTGTGTGTATGACTGCAGTGTGTGTGTATGAGTGCAGTGTGTATATGAGTGCAGTGTGTATGAGTGCAGTGTGTATGTATGAATGCAGTGTGTGTGTATGAGTGCAGTGTGTATGAGTGAGTGCAGTGTGTGTATGAGTGCAGTGTGTGTATGAGTGCAGTGTGTATGAATGAATGCAGTGTGTATGTATGAATGCAGTGTGTGTATGAGTGCAGTGTGTATGAGTGCAGTGTGTATGAGTGCAGTGTGTATGAGTGCAGTGAGTGTATGACTGCAGTGTGTGTGTGTGTGTGAGTGCAGTGTGTGTGTGTGTGAGTGCAGTGTGTATGTATGAATGCAGTGTGTGTGTGTAACGGAGCTCCGTGTACTCCGACTGAGTACCCTCCGTTGATGGATGCTCCTAGCGCTTACAGAGGACTCCAAGCACTGCAGACGACACCACAACCACCGCAGGCTCCACAACCGCTGTAGCTTAACTGGAGCCTCGCCGTCTCCCTTCCACCCTGGATCGGATTCTGTCCTCCAGGACCGTGTGGAGAAGACCTCTCCTCCAGGAGAGCGTATCCGGAACAAGCTCTTAACAGAGCTAAGTGATTAAGCTCAGGGGAATATGCAGAGCATAGCAATCCCCAGTGTGATACAGCAATTCCCTCCAATAACGAGACGAGGCTACGTATTGAGGGTCAGAAGAAGTCTGAGGTCTGGAACACCCAGCCTGCTTTTTATTACAGTTGTGCACATACAGGACACACCCAGGGGGAGGCATAAAACAACCAATCAAGTAACAGTACAACCCACACATCCCCTCCCCTCAGATAAGCAATTAACATAATTATTACAATAAAATACAGTTTCCACACATACTCTGTAACTTTAAAACCATACATCACATTCACATAAAAATACATATCCACAATCAATCCATTCAGGGGAACAACACATAAAAAAATGGCATGAATCAGGCCAGGGGTTCAAAAGTTAGTAAAGTATCTTTTAAAACCCCTGTCAGCATGGCTTTCCAGTTTAGACCGGTTTTACAGAGTCTTCTCTCCTGGAGACACAATGGAGAAGTAATCCAATTACCTCCCAGTACAGAGACAGACTCCATTGAGCACATGGGGAAACAAAGACAGTAAAACACTTTAAAATACATAAAGTCCCCTTTTACACATAACACACAGACATTTCACATATCCCCAGATAGCTGGGATCTGAGCGCACAAAACTACCGAATAGCGCGCAGATACTATTCACACAGTTCAATTGCCATGGAGCTAAAGTCTTTCCCATAGTCTTTCATTATATGAATAGGCTCCATGGCATAGCTATCTGGGGTATCACCGCTCACACAGGGCAAGTACCGAATGGCCCCACTGTATTTAAATGGCCAGAATGAGTGACATGCACTCTGTTAGGGCCGAATACTGTTTTTAAAGGGCAAAATCTTCCAGGGCCATAGTCGCAGGGGAGGAGGCAGGCAAGCAGGCCTCTCCAGGACAAAGTGGCGAAGGGCACTTCGTCACAGTGTGTATGAGTGCAGTGTGTGTGTATGAGTGCAGTGTGTGTATGAGTGCAGTGTGTGTGTATGAATGCAGTGTGTATGAATGCAGTGTGTGTGTGTATGAGTGCAGTGTGTGTGTGTGAATGCAGTGTGTGTGTGTATGAGTGCAGTGTGTGTGTGGATGCAGTGTGTGTGTGTGTGTATGAGTGCAGTGTGTGTGTGTGTGATGCAGAGTGTGATGCAGAGTGTGATGCAGAGCCTTGGTGGGGGGTGGGCATTTTTAATATTTTTTATTATTATTATTTTACATTTTTTTTGTTATATTATTATTTATTTATTTTTATTATTATTTTTATTATTATTTTATTATTATTATTTTTTTTTCGTCCCCCCTCTTTGCTTGATACATGGCAGGGAGGGGGGCTCTCCTTCCCTGGTGGTCCAGTGGCATTGGCAGTTCAGTGGAGTGGGGAGGGGGACTGGCCGAGAGCACTTACCTCTCCTGCAGCTCCTGTCAGCTCCCTCCTCCTCCGCGCTGGTCCGTGCAGCTCTTCTGTCAGCTCACACTGTAAGACTCGCGAGAGCCACACTATGACCCCGCGGCTATCGCAAGACTTACACTGGGAGCTGACAGAGGTGCTGAACGGACCGGCGCGGAGGAGGAGGGAGGTGACAGGAGCTGCAGGAGAGGTAAGTAGCCGCACACAGCCCCCAGTCTGTATTATGGCAATGTAAATTGCCATAATACAGACAGTGACTCGAGTATAAGCCGAGTTGGGGTTTTTCAGCACAAAAAATGTGCTGAAAAACTCGGCTTATACTCGAGTATATACGGTATATAGCACTAACAGATGTACTCAGCACTTTACAGATTACATTACAGTAGAGGAAGGTACAGTAAGTGCAGTAGGTATACAGTGTGTGTATATTATATTTATATAGCACTAACAGGTGTACTCAGCACTTTACAGGTTACATTACAGTAGAGGGAGGTACAGTAAGTGCAGTAGGTATACAGTGTGTGTATTGTATTGATATAGCGCTAACAGGTGTACTCAGCACTTTACAGGTTACATTACAGTAGAGGGAGGTACAGTAAGTGCAGTAGGTATACAGTGTGTGTGTATTGTATTGATATAGCGCTAACAGGTGTACTCAGCACTTTACAGGTTACATTACAGTAGAGGAAGGTACAGTAAGTGCAGTAGGTATACAGGGTGTGTATATTATATTTATATAGCAATAACAGGTGTACTCAGCACTTTACAGGTTACATTACAGTAGAGGGAGGTACAGTAAGTGCAGTAGGTATACAGTGTGTGTATATTATATTTATATAGCGCTAACAGGTGTACTCAGCACATTACAGGTTACATTACAGTAGAGGGAGGTACAGTAAGTGCAGTAGGTATACAGTGTGTGTATATTTTATTTATATAGCTCTAACAGGTGTACTCAGCACTTTACAGGTTACATTAAAGTAGAGGGAGGTACAGTAAGTGCAGTAGGTATACAGTGTATGTATATTATATTTATATAGCACTAACAGGTGTACTCAGCACTTTACAGGTTACATTACAGTAGAGGGAGGTACAGTAAGTGCAGTAGGTATACAGTGTATGTATATTTTATTTATATAGTGCTAACAGGTGTACTCAGCACTTTACAGGTTACATTACAGTAGAGGGAGGTACAGTAAGTGCAGTAGGTATACAGTGTGTGTATATTATATTTATATAGCGCTAACAGGTGTACTCAGCACTTTACAGGTTACATTACAGTAGAGGGAGGTACAGTAAGTGCAGTAGGTATACAGTGTATGTATATTTTATTTATATAGTGCTAACAGGTGTACTCAGCACTTTACAGGTTACATTACAGTAGAGGGAGGTACAGTAAGTGCAGTAGGTATACAGTGTGTGTATATTATATTTATATAGCGCTAACAGGTGTACTCAGCACATTACAGGTTACATTACAGTAGAGGGAGGTACAGTAAGTGCAGTAGGTATACAGTGTGTGTATATTTTATTTATATAGCTCTAACAGGTGTACTCAGCACTTTACAGGTTACATTAAAGTAGAGGGAGGTACAGTAAGTGCAGTAGGTATACAGTGTATGTATATTATATTTATATAGCACTAACAGGTGTACTCAGCACTTTACAGGTTACATTACAGTAGAGGGAGGTACAGTAAGTGCAGTAGGTATACAGTGTATGTATATTTTATTTATATAGTGCTAACATGTGTACTCAGCACTTTACAGGTTACATTACAGTAGAGGGAGGTACAGTAAGTGCAGTAGGTATACAGTGTATGTATATTTTATTTATATAGCACTAACAGGTGTACTCAGCACTTTACAGGTTACATTAAAGTAGAGGGAGGTACAGTAAGTGCAGTAGGTATACAGTGTATGTATATTTTATTTATATAGTGCTAACAGGTGTACTCAGCACTTTACAGGTTACATTAAAGTAGAGGGAGGCACAGTAAGTGCAGTAGGTATACAGTGTGTGTATATTTTATTTATATAGCGCTAACAGGTGTACTCAGCACTTTACAGGTTACATTACAGTAGAGGGAGGTACAGTAAGTGCAGTAGGTATACAGTGTGTGTATATTATATTTATATAGCGCTAACAGGTGTACTCAGCACTTTACAGGTTACATTAAAGTAGAGGGAGGTACAGTAAGTGCAGTAGGTATACAGTGTATGTATATTATATTTATATAGCACTAACAGGTGTACTCAGCACTTTACAGGTTACATTACAGTAGAGGGAGGTACAGTAAGTGCAGTAGGTATGCAGTGTATGTATATTTTATTTATATAGTGCTAACATGTGTACTCAGCACTTTACAGGTTACATTACAGTAGAGGGAGGTACAGTAAGTGCAGTAGGTATACAGTGTATGTATATTTTATTTATATAGCACTAACAGGTGTACTCAGCACTTTACAGGTTACATTACAGTAGAGGGAGGTACAGTAAGTGCAGTAGGTATACAGTGTATGTATATTTTATTTATATAGCACTAACAGGTGTACTCAGCACTTTACAGGTTACATTACAGTAGAGGGAGGTACAGTAAGTGCAGTAGGTATACAGTGTATGTATATTTTATTTATATAGTGCTAACAGGTGTACTCAGCACTTTACAGGTTACATTAAAGTAGAGGGAGGCACAGTAAGTGCAGTAGGTATACAGTGTGTGTATATTTTATTTATATAGCACTAACAGGTGTACTCAGCACTTTACAGGTTACATTAAAGTAGAGGGAGGTACAGTAAGTGCAGTAGGTATACAGTGTGTGTATATTTTATTTGTATAGCACTAACAGGTGTACTCAGCACTTTACAGGTTACATTACAGTAGAGGGAGGTACAGTAAGTGCAGTAGGTATACAGTTGTATATAAGACATAATAGTCCGTATGAATAGTAACTTGTGTATTGAGTGAATTGTCACGTCTGCACATACATGTATGCACTTTAAACATGAGCTATCTGAGCCCTAGGCAAAGTTAGATTTTGTTGTCCCCAAATGACCAGCTGAGACAGCCACAATAGCAAATGCAGTTTGGCTACATGGTGAGGGTGGCATGATAGGTATTTAAATGTTTACAGTCACATCAGAGTGAGAACGTACTCACAGCACAAGTCTTCTTGCTATTTCATAATTTACTATCAGCATCTCAATAAAATATAATAATGTTAATCACTCTGAATGAATACACTGACATCTAAAACTCACATTTCATTCTTTTCAACCCAAACATTCTTTAACTAAATACCAAATGTAATGGTTACACATTCCCCAACAAAAGCAAACAAACTCTCACCAGATAGTATAGCTGCTTTCAATTTTCATTTGTGAAACGCGTAGACAGCATAGTTTAATCAAAGAAGAAAAGGGACATGCATGGAAAATTGTTGTGGTGTAGTGAGCAGTTCATGATGTGACCCCACTGGCGTACAACCCAAAACACACACAATGAGTCAGTGCTGGGTGTATAAGAAGCGTGATGAACTTAAAGAAATGAAAGTCAATGCTTCAAAGGAGTCTGGGAATGCGTGAATAAGGCAACATGGCAGAACCTAATTAGGAAGATTTACTGTTAAAACAACCAATTAGATATGCTCTCCGTAGACACATTAAAGAGATGGAGAGGGAAGATTTTTAAATATATTGGTTATGATTTCACTCACAAAAAACGATGGGAATCGCTTCATTCTCGTAAAACGTATAATGTACCTTAATCTCAGGGTGAAAATGCATTACATGCACTGTCAGTGTTTTCAATGGTTAATGAGCCTCTTAGATACCAAAATAATACGTGTATTTTTACAAACTATATTTGGCTAATTTCATGCTACAGAGAGCTTGAGAGAGACAGGCTTTCTGGTTTACACACCTTTATCATTTCCAGATGTGGTCTGTTATAGTTGAAAAACAAAAGAAAATATGCCTGCACATATTTCGGCCACCCATAGAAACAGAGACAAGGAACAGTGTTGCACAATGAGCACAATCCCGGAAAATGTTGCAAAACTTATTTTTCACTTGAACTAGCACATTTATTTTTATCTGAACAGGAGAAATGAAGCCACATGGACTTCATAATAGAAAATGTTTCTGCATCTTGATGGTCATAATCCCATCCTTAAGATGAGTCATCATAAATGGGTGTTTTTTTGTTGCAAGATCTATTTATGATGGGTCTGGTTCAATCAATGGCAGAGTTTCTATATATTGATACTGTATTGGTACATGCGCTCGTCTCTGAAGTAGCTATGAACAAGTGCTAGCCTTGAAGGATATCATTATCAATGTAGTATGCCTCCACACGGAAATTGAGGCCAACAGCATCAGAAAAACCTATCAAATGTCCATAGAGTGGCTAGATTTAATGTAAAAGGTAAAGTATACAGTACAATACAACAGGAAACTGAAACAATTACCAGACCAAGGTCAATGGTTACAGAAAACACAAAATCGGTAAGGAAAAGCTAGGGACAAACCCAAGTTAAAACAAAAAAATACTCTTTTGGTTATATGAGACCATGACATGGCAATGAGCAAACCTAGTTATAATTTTATATACCCTCAAAAGATGTCAATGGCTAGCGTCACTTATATGCAGGCAGTGAACATACAGTACTGGAGCTGAAGCTAAAGCTTTTTAAAATGTAATTACATTTATTAAGACATTTCTCTTTTTAACGCACTGTCGTTCCGCTGATCTCTTTTATAAGAGACAATGAAAGGTTTGGTTAATTCGGGTCAGTCACTGTGTAAAGAGAAATTTTTTTTATTAGAAATCTTCACCATCGGGAATTCTAGATGAACAATTTGAAACATGAAACACTTATTGTATCCTGAAAGGTTCTAAAGCCTAAAAAATAAACACATGTTTCAAAAAGGTCATCTTTTCTCAATTATTGAAACTTTATCAAGTGCTAAAAGGCTACATTTTCTCTGTGCCATAATCTAGGATGACAAAGCCAGCTCAGAAATTATGAACATATGGGCTGGTGGGGCGGTTCCTTCCTTTGTCCCCTTATCAGGAAACTTTCTGGGTTCTGTCTATAGACATGTATTTGCAGGCACACGTCTTTTAAGTTAGTTCAGTTATATATATATAAAAAAAAGAAAAAGTAGTTTTAGAGGAGTTATACAATTTTATCCAAGGTTTGTATTATACATCTCCATAACCCCGTTATTAAAACCCATACACTGAAACTGAATATTTAACCCCGTCAGGACAATGACTGTTTAAAAAAGAAACTGTTACTTAATCAGAACTACCAGTAGCAAAGTACAGGTAGATAATCCACATCAAGACATCGAACAGACGCAGAAACAACAAACATCGGGAACATGCAAACTTCTAAGCTTTGATATTAGGGAAGGTTTATTTAACTGATTGATGAGCTACAGATGGTTTGGTTCTCCTGCATCTTCTCCAAGTTCTAGTCTTGAAATCCTGCGTCTGGTACTGTACTGCTTTTCCAAGTAGAGTCTGAATCTTGACGTTCTGGGTTACTGATGGACAAGAGCAGCTCTGCTCACTTGGCTGTTTAGGTCAGAAAATAATTATTAAATAGGATAATCCCCTCCCTGAGTCTCCAGTCTTGTAACCAAAAGGTAACAAAGGGCGAAATTAAGTTTCTGAAGAAAGAATATTGCTGCCAAATTCAGTGGATTTCTGGGCTCTCACATCCAATGCATAATGAGTAATGAAGGTATAGGCTAATGCCCAAGTGGCTGCTCTGCAAATGCTGTTAATTGGAGTGTTAGTTACAGCTGCACAAGCAGATGCCATTGATCTAGTTAAGTGGGCCCTTAACCTAGATGGAACGAGAACTTCTTAACCCTGATAGGCAGCTGAAATAGCCGAAGTGATCCATCTACTTAGAGTTGACTTTAAGGTTAACATTCCCCTGTTATGACCAGAAAAGCACAAAAAGCCCAGAAGATTGTCTCCACTTAGCAATTTCAGATAAATAAATAGTAAGACATCTGGCAACATCAAGACATCAAGCGAGTGCCATCTTTCCTCTTCTAGATTCCTGAGATTTTGAAAAAAGGAAGGCAATATAATTTCCACATTGAGATGGACATTTGAGATTACCTTTGGCCTAAATTCCAGAATTGTTAAAATAACCACCTTGTTTGAGTAGAAGATGTATACGGTTCTTCCACTGATAAGGCCTGTTATACAGGGCCCTTATAACCAAAGGCAAACCCCAAGAAGGTAAGTGGGATCTAATAGACAGCTTGACTTTCTTAACAGCAGTGAGAAAACTGGCTACCATGGCATCCACTGCCCATCTAGTACCAGTTAAGGCAGATTCGGCTGAAACCTGAATGCTTAAAGATCTCAAGCTAAGATCCCTGTCCAGACCAGTTTGGAGAAAATAAAAGATTCCAAGAAAAAGGTCAAAGATTCCAATAGAGGAACATTGGAAGCTGAGAATTGGAACCTGCTGCCATAAGGTCCACTTCCGGATTAGCCCAACGTTATGTCAAATGACTAAAGACCTTTGGGTATAACTACCATTTATTGGGGTCTAGGTGATGGCTACTGAGATTATCTGCTCTGGAGTTCTCTTCTCCTGGAACATACACAGCTTCAAGTCCCAGAACCATTACTTGAGCCCAATTTATCATTGGTTCCAGTTCTTGAAGCATATAGGTGGATATATACAAAGATACAAAAGGCAAAAATAGTGCTCAATGCAAAAAAGCTGTATGCTAATAAATATATAGGTAGAAATAATCTATTCATGCTTGATGGAGCAATATACACCTGCTCAGGTATTAATGCTTGGGTGGTACAATCACCACCAGAGATATAATGTAGAGTAGCTCCTCCAAAGGTAGTTTTTCCCAGGACACAGGTAGCAGGTAGGTATAACGGTGGTATAGATGTGTCAGGCAAGCTGGTTTCAAGTGGTGCTATAAACCACTCAGAGAAGCAACATAAAAACTTGTAGTAGCATAAAGTGGTTATGGTGCTTAGACTGCCTCTTATAATACAAAATTACTTGGTTGGAAATGATTTATGTTTAGGCTGCTAAAAATAATAATTTGTAAAGTTAAACATAGAAACACATGTTAAGCATAATAATTTCATGCAATTGTGTGCAAAGGGAGCAGCTTTGATAGAGCTGTGTTGGAAATGAGTTTAAATAATTTACCCAATTATCCACATTATAGAATATTTCCAACTGGTTGTCATAGAAATAATCCCAAACACACTCCTTCAGTTTTGGTTCAAAATGCACATTTATCTTTAATTGCTAGAAAACAAATTAATAGATGTCATTGATTAAAAGCATAATTGCAACTTTGCAGTCCCGATCAGAGGGATGTTGTAGGAACAGGGCATTCTTTCTACTGGTGGTTACGCACCCGTTTAACAGATGCGTTAACATTTAAAATACAGATGTTGGAAACATTAAACACAATCCTTTAATCATATATTTGCCTACTTACTCTTTGAACTCAATGCCATCATCTTTCTCCACACTTCTTTCTGCAAATAGTTATTTTCCAGTATTATTTGGGAGCTGATCTACAAGACTACTCTAATTTATCACCTTCAGTTATAAAATTGAATGCAAAATCATCTCCGTTATTGTAACCATGCGACTAGTTTAGTGCACATCTGTTAGGTTTACAATACTACAGATCTGAGCTACTCTGCAAAATGTCCCACAGGGAAAGCATTGGATTGGCTAAGATAATTAAGGAGGTAGGACGGAGGCAGAATGGGGGCAGAGTCAAACGCCGCCCTTGCTAATCAGAATCTCCTGGCTAATCAATGCATATCTCTGAAGAAAGTTCAGTGTCTCCATGCAGAGGGTGGAGACTCTGAATGTCAGTCACACTGTGCAGCACTGCCCCAGGAAGCACCTCTAGCAGCCATCTGAGAAGCGGCCAGTGGAGGTATCACTAGGCTGTAATGTAAATACTGCATTTTCTCTAAAAATACAGTGTTCACGTGAAAATGCCTGCAGGGACTGTCTATACTCAGCATGAAGCTGTAGTTGTTCTGGTGACTGTAGTGTCCCTTTAACAGCTTAATTCTGTAGAATACATACCAATTCATATTCAATAACTGTTAGCTCTTCTGTAATAAATTGTACATTAAACTGGACAATCTGATATGACATAACTATGGTAGTTATTTGTGTGGTTTCAGGATGAATTGATGAAAAGATTATCAGAAGTGTGCCACTATTATCTATGAGGGCAATAAGAGGGTATTTACCCCATCCCCTAAAGAGGGCATTGTCAGCGCAGAAGGATCAGAATCCCTTTAAAGTTGAAAACATTTCATATATCTAGTGCCTAGTCATAGGCAATACTCAGGCTGAAACAATGACCCACATATTTAAAGTATGCAGATTATTTGACCATAAAGATTGCCTTAATAAAGCAACTAGAGATGTCCCGAACAGTTTGCCGGGAACTATTTACCGGCGAACATAGCTTGTCCGCGGTCGCTGCAGCGGGCGAACATATGCGATGTTCGGTCCGCCCCCTATTCATCATCATTGAGTAAACTTTGACCCTGTACCTCACAGTCAGCAGACACATTCCAGCCAATCAGCAGCAGACCCTGCCTCCCAGACCCTCCCACCTCCATGATGAATAGGGGGCGGACCGAACATCGCATATGTTCGCCCGCCGTGGCGACCACGAACAAGCTATGTTCGCCGGCGAACAGTTCCTGGCGAACTGTTCGGGACATCTCTAAAAGCAACACATTGTGAGAATTTACATCTCAGATGTGCGATCCGCAAGGTAACAGAAAATCCATCATCAAAACAAACTAAAATTATCAATATTTCGTGATTCCCAGTGGACCAAGTTCCAGTCCTCACTAAGCTCCCCTTTTTTGCTTATTGTAAATGTGCGGCTTTTTATTGTATTTTATATAAAGTGTCCATTGATTTTTAGCATGCGTTCTCTGGGATTTTTGTATTTTTAGATATTTTGTGTTTAACTACCAGAATATTTACTTGTATTTTTTTAATGTAAATGCTCATAATTGCACATGTTTCAGTTTTAGTTAGTGCTATTTTATTGCAAATTTTTGTGATTAAGCTTTTTGTTTAATAATTGTAATTTTTACTGTTATCAAAGTATAAATCACTCATTTAATAGCAATTAAAATATATTGAAATTATCAACTAAAGCCGACATAAAGTAACACCCTCACTTCTAGATATATAACAAAGTTGGAATTATTTTCCGCTCACCTAACAGAGGCCTCGATTTTGTAAGCTTTTCAGATAATTCCATACGATTAGACAAAGTTTCCAAATGATTTATCTACAGAAGTCATCAATAAAGTCTACGGAAATTTTTGTAGATAAATCAATTGGACATTTTCTTAACATTATTGAATCATTTGCAAAGCTTATTAAATTGAGGCAGTAGTAACACCCAGTGAGCACATTTTATAAATCGAGTACTAAATTTAAGGGCATTGCTCACAAAGTAACTATTCTTGATAGAATGATGATGATGATTAAATGAATTTGTTTCTGATATATTTCATTTATACTCTTTGTTTTAAATGGATTAACTAAGATATATTACATATCTAAGTTTATCATGTTAGTCTTAAAAGTGGAGCAACATGCTTAAAGCCACGATTTTCATCTGCAAAACTTGTTTTTGTTTTAACAATTATATACTTCGGTCCACCAGATGAACTTGAAAGACGTTTTATATACTGAGACCCTGCTTTATTTATTGAACAAGCCTTATTAAATCAGCACTGCAATACGTGCTTGTAATGCTGGTCTAATGAAAGGCATTTTCATTGTTCAATACAATCACGCAACAACTGATTATATCTGACATCTTATATTTTGCATGTAGGCTTTCTTCTGGTCGGCAATGCAGTAATTTTTAAAGCGTTTGGTCGATGTCTTTCACTAACCGAATTCTACATAATGCATTCATTAAGGAACCTCTATTAGTCCTGGGATATCTCACTTTTCACATTTTAGGGCATTTTATTTATTTGACGTTACTTACCACCTTCAGACACAAGCATGATGGCTTTCGTTGTAGAGATTTACTAGAATGAGAAATGTTTGAGTTAACTTGTAGCAAGGAATAGCACACTCAGCCGCTTCAATGTCGGACCTTCACCAATGATTTCACCGGCATGATGGCCAAGCAGGAGAACAGCTGTAGACCAAATAAGGTGGTTAATCTCTGCGACCTTAGCTAAACATGAGAATGAAAACTAATTTAATGTATGTGCACATAAGAAAATGTGACAAACACAAAATTGTGTTTCAGGTGAAGCAGTTTAATTTTAGAAATATTTAGCCTAAATCTACTCTAACTAATTAAAGGAAAGGTCCACGCACCATAACCACTGTAGTGTTCTGTAGTGGTTATGGTATCAGAAGTGCCTGACATCTGCCCTCGGTTAAATGAGTCAAACTGTTTAGTAACAGTTTGACTTCTTTTCTGGGGGTCCACTGGGCACCACTCCATAACCTCCCTCTGCACCAACTGGCCAAGCTCAATGAGGAGATCTTCTAGTGGAGAGAAGGTGTGCAGCAGAGCTTTGCAGACCCTAGGTAAAAAGTCAAACCATTAATAAACAGTTTAACTCCTTATATTGGAGGGTGCCAGAGCACTCTTGGCTCCATAACTACTGCAGCACACTGAATGTACCACCCATTCTCTATGGATTGAGCAAAACCTATTTTATACCTTTAAGTAGATTTTCAATTATTTGCACTTACTCATATTACAGTATGCACTATAATTGCTTTTGTTTTCTTCCATATATATACCATTCTCTGCAGCCCCATCCTTCTCACGTGAGATCCTCTTGATTTTCTCATAGAGCGCCAGTGAGGGCACATGGTGCATGAGAAGCAATAAATGCAAACATACTTTCACTGCAGAAGACGGACATCAGTTAGATTGAAAAAAAATGTAATCTATTTCAGTCTGGAGCAACGACAGGACTGTTATCATTTGCATGGCTGCAAAGGCTCCATGTATTTGACATTATACAGTGAAGTGGCTGTGGTGCTTACAGTATCTCATGAAGCATCAGATCCTTAAAGGAACACTTCAGAAAGCAAAAGCAGTTTTATTTTATGTGCCTCCTCATTTTTCATTAATAAAAAGTACAGATTTCAATAGAAATTGGCACTTTTATAAAATAACCATGTCCCCTCCCTCACCCCCAATCACACAACTAGTCCTGTTACTTCCTGATCAGAGCACCTGCCTTGCAAAGACCTCTCATTGAGCTGCATTGGGAGTCTGTGATTGGACAGCCACAGATAGTCTGGGCGGGGTTAGAAGGGGAGGGAACTGCAGGTTTTACAAACTGTTTTTAATTATAACCCCAATGAAAAAAATGTATAATTAAAAGCATGCATGTTTATATATATATATATATTTCTAATGGGAAGCTAATTTTATGTAACTCATTATATCGTAATATATATCTATATATATTTGGGGTTGGGGCAATGCCCCTTTAAGACAGACAAGGCAGTGGAAGGCTGGAAAGGTTTAATGCATTTGACGAAGTACTTGACGGTAACCCAGTAAAAAATGTATACAGTTTGAGTTTGTTCAGTTTATTTGGATTTTCTTTTTCCATTTTGCATTTTGAGGAAAACCACGAAAATGGTGGCTTGTTTTAAGGACATAAAATGTTACTCTTTACTGTTTTATGCTTCAATGTCATTTAGTGTTTTTTGACTACTTATTGCTGAGATAAATTGCTCCTAGCACTATTGTACAATCATAATAACTACACCTATGAATCTGACACAGAGCGGGGAGAGAGGAAACAGAATTGCCAGAATGTAAGCATATTTTCCATTCACTATAGTATCACCGTGTCTCTAAATATTAGAAACAGTCCAAGCAGTTTAGATATTATCCTTCTGAGAGCTATACAGACCCGGCTGCATTAGGAAAAAAAACTGGAGTGTCTGTTCGGTAACGTAGCTTATTCCACATGTTTGCACAAACAGCAATGTATACTTCATCCAAATGTAAAGCTTTGTGTAATGTTTACCTGTCAGGGATCACCAAATGCACATTAGGGAGGGTTCCACTGATCTATTGGCACGAGTCCTGCGAGCTCTCCGTGACAGTGACTCAGTTTAGGTGTGGAAAGATCATGATGTGATGAATATCCTGCGCATAAGAGGCATCATTAAGCTTGACACTTTAATGTTATTAAGCAAAAAAATAATAATTTGTAGTATAAATGAGCATATCTCAGTATATTTTTCTTTTCATCCTACAAGTCGAAATGGGAAACGGACAGACTTGCTGCGCAGAAGCTGTAACAATTAATTATGTTAAATACAATCCGTTGTATTGTTTTTTTTTATAATAAAACAATTTATCAAAATCTGACTTTTAAAAAAAAATGTAATCAGTGTGCGTCCTGTTTTAAAGTAATTGATTAGTAATCGGGTAAAGAAAGGGATATTGCCCTATGGCTATTCTTTCTGAACCTATCGAACATTCTGTCAAAAGATGAATTAGCTTCCATTGCTGAAACACAAGTTATTTTTTCTAACATTGTGTTAATTAACTGTTGGCTGACCCCAGCTAATAATTCGATAGCTAATGATCTTCCAGACACTCTACACTTTTTTTGTTTGTTTTTTAAATGCTCTTCCCAACGGGTTTAAATAACAGGATTTTTGATTACTAATGTCTTGATCATGATCATAATGTCCAACTTCTTCCTGTCTCTTTTTCATTACTGTCTTGATGGAATTAGTCCTTGACCTTCTACTTCACCGGCCAACACCCCTGCTTTGCTGGTTGCAACCTTAGTGCATGATTTAATTATATGTAGATTATAGTCAGATATTTCGTCTCCTCTTCTGAATTCTTACCCTCTCTCACCTGTTACATCCACACCCTGTTATGTCCAAGCACTTCTAAAAGCATAACCCTTCTCAAACAGAATTAATTCTCTTACCCTCTCTCACCTGTTACATCCACACCCTGCTATGTCCAAGCACTTCTAAAAACGTTACCCTTCTCAAACAGAAGTAACTCTCTTCCTACCAATTGCATCCACTACCACCACCCACACTATCCTATATTAAAGGACCACTATAGTGCCAGGAAAACAAACTTGTTTTCCTGGCACTATAGTGTTAATAGGTCCCCCCCACCCTCATGGGCCCCCTCCCACCGGGCTCTAGGGGGAGAAAGGGTTTAAAGGCTTACGTACCTTTATCCAGCGCCGGGCTCCATCAGCGCTGGGGACTCTCCTCCCTCTTCCGACAAATGCACGCGCATTCAGCCAGTCCGTAGGAAAGATTTCTCAATGCTTTCCTATGGATGCTGGCATCTTCTCACTGTGAAAATCACAGTGAGAAGCGCGAAAGCGCCTCTAGCGGCTGTCAATGAGACAACCACTAGAGACCGGATTAACCCATATGTAAACATAGCAGTTTCTCTGAAACTGCTATGTTTACAGCTGCAGGGTTAACCCTAGATGGACCTGGCACCCAGACCACTTAATTGAGCTGAAGTGGTCTGGGTGCCTATAGTGGTCCTTTAACCCCTTAAGGACACATGACATGTGTGACATGTCATGATTCCCTTTTATTCCTGAAGTTTGGTCCTTAAGGGGTTAATGATATATGTTAATTCCCAGGTAACAAATCACAAGTCTTCAGTGTTTTATTTGCATTGGCTCTTTCTAACACTTCAAATTCAACCAATCTAAATAAAAACCTGCTACTTTGCTCGTCTACTTACATGTAGGAGGAAATCTCCTGTAGACTTTGATTGTTTTATCCATTTTTATTAATAAGAATTTATACGCAATGTATCCAGTGAACAGTATCCCAGTGAGACACGCAGAAAATAATAGGTACTCAAACCACCTTAGTGAGTTTCCCTTTATCCTCACAATAAACCGAAATATACATACAGTATAAGGTGGAGTTTCCTCTTGTTTGAATAGCTGATAATAGTGAATATGCCTAAAGATAAAACAAAATAGAACACATAATAGTGCAATAATGTCTGTATACAATCTTGGAGTTCAACAAGTGGATGGAATATCACTCACAAATAGGGAGCCTGTAGGTAAGGCTCAAATTTCCAGCTCTGTGGGATATCAAGGTTCCCACTCCCTTCTTTATACTGCCAGGAGGTTTCAAGGAATGAGATATCCTCTCAAAGGTAGGTATAAAAATAAGGTGCTTTATTATAGGTGCACAAGTAATGGTGAACAAAATAAATAAAATCAAAACCTTACAGTTTGAAGGTAAGTCTTAGGAATAGTCCTTTTTGCAAGGACCTCACTCTCACATGGCCGGGGCTGCAGGAGGGATCGCCGGCGACCGGGTAAGTAAAAAAAAAAACGGAGGGCGTACTATTACGCCCTGCGGCGTTTAGAGCTGCTTAGAATAGGGCGTAATAGTACGCCCTCCGGTTTTAAGGGGTAAACGGCTGACCGGGCCCTTGTTCAGCAATACCAATTAGTTGGCCCCTATGTGCATGAGCACCGGCTGCACTGGTAGTTCAGGCGCTATCTACCAATATATCTGGGATGCTATGTATAATATTACATCGTTCTAAATATTGCCCTGTTGTAAAATATTTTCTTATTTCTGAATTAATGGAACAATACAAAATATATATATATTTTTTTCCAGTAGCTTCATGTTATAAACATATATGAGCATTCTAAACTTGGAGTGTTAATGGAAGTGTTTCACTGAGTTATGCCCCAGATTTTGTAGCTTGTTTTCCTGGTACAAACAAGCTCCTGATATCAATACATTATATCTACTCTGACGAATAGGGTAATATTTTGTCGGTATGACATTGGTTAAAGGACCACTCTAGTGCCAGGAAAGCATACTCGTTTTCCTGGCACTAGAGTGCCCTGAGGGTGCCCCCACCCTCAGGGACCCCCTCCCGCCCGGCTCTGGAAAGGGGAAAAGGGTTAAAACTTACCTTTTTCCAGCGCTGGGCGGAGAGCTCTCCTCCTCCTCTCCGCCTCCGTTCCTCCCCGTCGGCTGAATGCGCACGTGCAGCAAGAGCTGCACGCGCATTCAGCCGGTCACATAGGAAAGCATTCATAATGCTTTCCTATGGACGCTTGCGTGCTCTCACTGTGATTTTCACAGTGAGAATCACGCAAGCGCCTCTAGCGGCTGTCAGTGAGACAGCCACTAGAGGAAATAGGGGAAGGCTTAACTAATTGATAAACATAGCAGTTTCTCTGAAACTGCTATGTTTATAAAAAAATTAGTTAACCCTAGCTGGACCTGGCACCCATACCACTTCATTAAGCTGAAGTGGTCTGGGTGCCTAGAGTGGTCCTTTAATAGTATAATATTTTATATACTATCTGGATTGTATTCTGTAGCACAGGATAAATATAAATGCATGTGAGGATTGTTTTTACATTTTCCACGTTTCTAATAGACTTGGAGATTCGGTTAGGTGTGAATTTCCTAATTCCAAAAAAATGTATCTGAATTTTCAATATATAGAATTGTGCAATAGTCTGGCCTATCGGGTTAATTGGACATTTTGAATTCCAATTTTTTTAGAACCAAACTTCAATTTTGCTTACTGAAATTCTTTTGATGTGAAATGTTTAAATTCAAAATAACCATTTTTTGGTCTAGTTTCTAAGGTATTTTGAGTAAGGAAAACATGTTCTACATCAGTAAACTTAAAATATGATCTAGATTTCCAATATGTATAAGTTTGCCAGGTTACTGTTATGTAAGTATCGGGTTTCTATATTAGGTATAGTCCTGGTTACAGGAGCCTGTGTATTTTTATATTGTTTTTGTAGATGCAAAACGAAGTATTGTCCCTCTGAGGATAAATAGGCTTTACTTTCTGTGAGAAAACCTTTTATAGAATTATTTTAAAGGTATGCACATTTTTTTAATTATTATGTTGCCATACTTCACTGTTCAGTAATGTAAACATTGTCAAACACAGTTATGTCTCTTCTCTATGGATTTACAGAAATATGGGATAATATATTTTACAATTTTCATTTTGTGAACAAAAAGCAGAATAGAGCAAGGCAAAAGACATTTATTTTTCCAATGTATATTTATCTACTAAATGACACATGACATAATTGTACGAGTTAATTTAAGGTCAACTAATGTTATTGCAAAAAATAAAAAATAATAGCTCTGCCCCAGTAACATTCTAACTATGGCCTCAATTTAATATTTTTGTACACACTTTTCAAATAATTTAGTATTTTTGGAAAATATTTTTTAATATTTAATCAATATATATTGGGATATTTTTGAAATATCGATAATTTGTTATATATGATATATGTTTGATATTTTATTTGTTAGCAAAAATCTTTTTAAAAGTTTATCCAAAAATATTAAATAATTTATAAAAAATTATCCTACAGTATTAAATTAAGCCCAATGTAATTCACTGTGTTACTGGGTTTCAGTCATAGACCTGGCAAGCTGCCTATTGAATCTCAATATGAGATATGATCATAAAAATCTGTCCATTTATGTGAGAATCTGCCCATTAACTGAGATCTTAAAGAAAGTTACCTTTTGTAACATAAAAACATTCCTCGTGAGTACCTGTTCACCAGCTGTGTTTCGCCATGTGGCATTAAGAATATTTATTTTCTTTCTATGATGATAAACAATCTGCCCATTCACACATGAAAAACCTATATTATCCTTATATCTACTCACTTACTCCAAAAACCTGATTATTCACACTGAACTTTTTTATTCACATGAACACCATTAAAACGTGCCAATACTCCCTAAGGCTTTGACAATCTGCCTAGTTGACCATCGATACAGAAACGGGAGTAAAACTGTTCTTGGGTCCTCAGGGTCATATGTTCCAGTATGGATATCAGAGATGTATATGCAGATAAGTCTTATATTTTTAACAGGTGACCTTGCATGGCTCTGTCTATTTGCAAGTTGTTCCTGAAACTTCACATTCATGTTATTTCTACTTGTTTAAATCCACCACTAACACCACAATTTACAGCCATCAAGAGAACCTTGCAACAAAACTTGAGCTAAGTATCTCCAGGTAATCTTAAACTCTTTGCCTGACATTTAGCCATTATATGAAATGAACACAATGTTATGAATTCCAAGCAAATATCTCTACATGGTCTACAACCTCCATGCACCTTTCTTCCAAACCTTTATTAATTACTGTGTTTTCCCAGCTCATCCATTTCTCACCTCACTTCCCATCATCATCCTCTGGGTCAGTCTTAAACAATGTATTACAGACATTCACAAGTTACTCACTTCCCTTCGTGTCCTTGTGATTTTAACTTCCTCTCTGTTCCAAATAATTCTCTCAACACTTTGTTAAACACACCTCTCAGTGACCCATACAAGCCGTGTACAAAAAATCCTCTGTGTTTGGTTTAATATTCCTTGCATGAAATGTCGTTTTTACATTTAGCATTTTCCAAACGCCTTCTCCTTCACAGGAAAAGAATAACTGCATGGAATTTATCCGGGAAATGTATCTGTGTAATGTACATAAGAGTATACTGCACTGATTAAGAGTCAGTGGTGATATTATTATTATTATTATTGTTATTGTTATTGTTATTATTATTAATTATTATTATTATTATTATTATTATTATTATTATTATTATTATTATTATTATCATTATTATGGCTTCACTGCAAACTATCCATTTAAATATATATTTTTTTTAAATCTTAACACATATTTCTTGTCTGATTATTTTTGTCTTTTTTGCATTATTCTTTACAAAAAAAAAAAGATGGGGATTACCAGAGTGGATTACCTGAAAGAAGGGGTATTTATTTGCATCAACCTTTGTTTGCACCAAACTGCTTATTAATACCTAAAACATATTGCCGTGCTTCACATGGATATCTGAAGTAGGACATTGGAAAAAGTCCTACATGTGCGCAGTATTTCAGCGAAATCATATTTCTACAATTCCCCCAGAGTTCGCAGCTTTACATGCTAATTAGCACAGACATGCAGAGGCGGCTCTCCAATTAGGCGGTTTAGGCGGCCGCCTAAGGCCTCGCGCTAAAAGGGGCCTCGCGGCCACCTACACCATGTAATTAGAGAGACGCGCAGTGCTTTACCGGTAAAAATAAATGCTTATTAATTATTTCATGCCGCCCGGCGCTAATAAAAGATGGTTCTGTGCTGGAGTGAGTCCCCTCCGCTCCTCCTGCACACTGACCTGCTTATCGGCCAATCCGCAATGCCGATGTTGATGACATCATGACGCAACAACGTAACCCCTCCCTGCATTCCCCCGCCTGTGGTACCAAGAAGAAGAGAAGAAAAAGAGAGACGCTGCTGGTGGTGAAGGAAAGAGAGGAGAGGAGAAGAGAGAAAAAGGTAAGGAGAGCACATGAAAATAAAGGGGGAAGGAGAGCAGATGGAAATAAAGGGGGAAAGAGAGCACATGAAAAGAAAGAAAAGGGAAGGAGAGCAGAGCAGAAGAGAGAAAAAAGCAGGAGAGCTGTACCCCCCATCTTTCCACAGAATAATGGTGGTATATCATATACAATATTACATAACAATATTTAATACTATTAATAATATAATAATTATATTATTTACTATAATTATATCAATAATAATAAATTATAATTATATTAATTATAATCATGAATAATATATTAATTGTTAATATGTTACTATTAACAATAATATTATGATAATATGTAATATATGTTATAATTACACTATAGTATTATCGTATTTTAAAAAAAAACATTGTCAAAAAACATTTTTTATTATTTTGCAGGGAGAAGCCTGTAAAAGGCGAAGGTAGCTGTCTTCAGACTGTGCCGTCTCTTAAGAAACAACAAAGTGGAGACCACATTCAATAAGCATACAATATATGTATACAACCTGGAAATATAACCAGAGTAGAAATATAAGAATATGGTCAAATCTAGAAAGATAAAAAATATTCAGATCATAGCATAACACTGTGATATAATGTAAGTGAAATGGTGATGTTGGTAACAAACTCACAAACAAAAGTGAAAATCAGGCCTCTCACCCTCTTGGGGTATGTGAAGTATGAAACTTGATAGTAGATCCAAATATGGAATTCAGATAGGTATATGTCTTCAAAGAAATGGATAAAGAAAACCATGGTGAAGTATGTAGGAAATATACAAAATAGATTTATTGGTTACACTTACAAACATAAAGATGTTCTCCACTCTCAATGGAACTGCATGGCAGCGTGGAAAAAACAGCACAATTCCAACTTTGAAACAGCAGAGCAAGTGGAGGCAATAAAATAAAATAAAAATAAAATAGGTACTAAGAACAATCAGAGTCCATATATCCTCTCCATATATGCCGTCTCTCGGTCTCCTTTTCAAGCTGCTCAGGGCTGAATGGACACTGGACACCAAATCGTGAGGTCCCTCTCATTTCATCTCTCTCAGATAAAAACCTTTTTTTCTCACTACTTCCAATGTAATTTAATGGTTGAATCAGGAAGACGCTGGCTGGCTCAGCCAATCACAAAGTGATACGTATTTTTCTCACTCTGTGAGAAATGGGGGAATGGGGAACTACTTCTAGGCTGAGCTCTCAGATGATGTTCTTAGCCTATCATTGGTGCCCCAATCAGAAGGTTAAACTTGGGGTTAAGAAAAATCTATCTATCTATCTATCTATATAAATATATATATTAAAAAAAAAAATGTTTTTAGAGAATTTTGTTTTTTTAAACTGCTCAAGTTGTGTCTTTTTTTTCAAAAATATATTTTTTCATTATTTTGCAGGAAGAAGCCTGTAAAGGGCGAAGGCAGCTGTCTTGAGACTGTGGACAAGTGAGCCGTCTCTCAGTCTCCTTTTCAAGCTGCTCAGGGCTGCATGGACACTGGACACCAAATTGTGAGGTCCCTCTCGTTTCATCTCTCTCAGGTAAGAAAGGTTTTGTTTTTTATGATTAGAAAATTAACCATGGCAGCCGCCCCTGACTTGACTCCTTGGCTGACATCAAAATTGAATATCTCAGCCAATCTGATGCTTTCCTATGGAAAAGCATTGTGATCGTCTGAGATCATCAGTTTAGATTATGTTAGCCAATTGGGCGGATCCAACGCTGGCGGACTTGTGCAGCTCTAGGAATAAGGTAAGTTTTTACTACATTGAGAGAGGGGGCTAAATAGTTTAACACAATAGGGTCAGGAATACACATTTGTGTTCCTGGCACTATAGTGTTCTTTTAATAAACTGTTGACAACTTTATTTCAGTTTTAGGAGACACCAACAAGAATAACTAAGTAGTCAGCCACAAACCTTTTATCTATACCCAATGTTTGAGTATTGATCTTTTGTAGAATAATTTAACCCCTTAAGGACCGGACTGTTTTTGCGATGTTGTACATTTGCGACCAGGCATCTTTTTGACACTTTTGTGGTGGTTGTGTTTAGCTGTAATTTTCCGCTCTCTCATTTACTGTTCCCATACAAATTATATATTGTTTTTTTCAGGACAAAGGGGGCTTTCTTTACATACCATTATTTATATAATCTCATGTAATTTAATTTTTAAAAAATGAAAAAATATGATGAAAAATTGAAAAAAATACATGTTTTTTGACTTTTATGTAAAAAATATTTTACTCATCTACAAAAGCGAATGAAAAAAACTGCTAAATAGATTCAAAATTTTGTCCTGAGTTTAAAAATACCCAGTGTTTACATGCTTTTTGCTATTTTTTGCATGTTATAGGGCTATAGGTACAAGTAGGATATTGCGGTTTCAAAACCTATATTTTTAAAATGTATCAATAGTGACATTGTAACACTATTATCTGTCATAAATCTCTGAATAACACCCCACATGTACATATTTTTTTTAAAGTAGACAACCCATGGTATTCAATATGGGGTATGTCCAGACTTTTTTAGTAGCCACTTAGTCGCAAACACTGGCCAAAGTTAGCGTTCATATTTGTTTGTGTGTGAAAAAAGTAAAAAACTAAATTGAACGCTAATTTTGGCCAGTGTTTGTGACTAAGTGGTTACTAAAAAAGACTGGACATACCCCATTTGCAATACCTTGGGTTGTCTACTTTTGCAAATGGTATGCCATCATGGGGGTAATTCTCATTCCTGGGCTACCATACGCTCTCAAAGGCAACGTAACCAACCTGGCCATTTTCAATGTAAAAATATGACCCATATATTTGACCCTGTAACTTTCAAAAACGCTATAAAACCTGTACATGGGGGGTACTGTTATACTCAGGAGACTTTGCTGAACACAAATATTAGTGTTTCAAAACTGGAAAATGTATCACAACAATTATATCATCAGTAAAAGTGCTTTTTGTGTGTGAAAAATGCAAAAAAAAGTCACTTTCACTGACAATATCATCGCTGTGATATGTTTTACTGTTTTGAATCACTAATATTTGTGTTCAGCGAAGTCTCCCGAGTAAAACAGTACCCCCCATGTACAGGTTTTAGGGTGTCGTAGAACGTTACAGGGTAAAATACAGTGATAGCAAATTAAATTCTCTGGACTTTCGGCCTGGGTTGGCAGGCAGGTCCCTTAAATTGCAATCAATAAAATAACTTAATTATGTAAAAATATTACATAAATACGCACGTAGAATTTAAATATATATGCATATTTATATATTTGAAGTCTACGTGTATATTTATATAATTATTTATGTAATTTTGTATATGGACATATGAATAGTTCGTATTCTTTTTATTTATTTATATATACATAGATATATATACAATTTCATTCTAAGTGTATTTTGATATAAATATATATATATATTAATATCAAAATACAGTTAGAATAAAATTTCGTATAGATATATAATTTTTTTTTACATTTTTATTATTATTTTTAATTTTTTTAGTTTAATTTAAATTACTTATTATTTGTAGTTTATAATAATATATATACAATATATATAGTTATTATATATATATTATATATATACACGTGTGTAATTTAATTATAAGTGTATTTTTATATTAATATATGTACATATTAATATAAAAATACACTTAGTATGACATTATATATATATGATATTTAGACGTATATTATATATATATAATATACGTCTATATATCATATATATATACACATATATAATTATTATTTTTATTTATTAACTTTAAACTTTATTTTTTTTATGATTTTACACTAAGCAGGGAGACTGCCTGTCAGCACAGACAGTCCCCCTGCAGGCAGAGACTAGGACACCTATTGTGACCATGTGGTCGCCCTGTTGGGCGATCACATGGCCACAGGGGTCCTAAACCGCCATGGGGAGACTGTCTGGGCTGCAGGCAGTCTCCCCACACCGGGAGCACCGCCGATCGCCGCCGGGGGAACGACGGCGATCGGGTAAGTACATTGGACCGTTAGGACGGTTCAGGACCGTCCTCGGTCGGCAATGCAAAAATGCCAATGACGGTCCTGAACCGTCCTCGGTCCTTAAGGGGTTAATAACAAAAATACGTTTTTGAATACTGAGATTATGAGGTTTATTAATGTTTGCCTTAAAATACGCAATTTATTCCGTTTATTTTAATATACCCTGCTTATTTTTTTTATCTCGCGTGGGTGGCCTCATATTTGATTTTCGCCTAAGGCCTCAAAAAGTCTTGAGCCGCCTCTGCAGACATGTATTGTGTTTCAGATGTCATTCTGCATGTCTGTGGATACCCTTAGCAATACAGCATAGTATTAAACATGAACTGTACAATTTTGACCTTTTGGTTCTCGTCCGTATGAAGTTGGTTCTGGTCTGCACTCGTTCAGTAGGAGTATCGCTAAGTATTTTATAGAGCCCATAGGCCCAGTAAGTCTATCAGTTTTAAAACTAAATTGGTCAAGTTACTGTATTGTCCCTTGTGATTTCCTAAACCCTGGCAAAGGTATGCAAAGGGGGTGTTGTTGAATGAATATTACATTTGCAAAATACTCAGCAAAAATTCAATGTAGGTATTATTACACACAGAATCACACAGTTTTTGTCTGTGTCTTAATAATAACCAAAGATGATCTGACGTATCAGGGTGACACAGTGTTAGAATCAGCCCACAGACTATATTCTCAAGATTTCCTCTTAAACCACATCCCTTGGATGGCTTTTGGATGGACTTTTACCTTTTGTAGGACTGTGCTAAAGGATAAGTGTCTGAGAGAATGTGTAATGTGAATCTTTGGGTTAAAAACGCTCAATTTTGGTTGAAACATTCTAGTTCACAAAAAGAGGAGTGAGCTTTGAAAGCCAGGATCGATGCCATTTCTTTGAATAAAGTAATAAAAAATGAGGGAATGCAGCACAAACATAGCACCACACCAGTTACTCCAATTACTTGTAGTGGTTATGGTGTGTAAGCATTTAAGGATTGAAGCAATTGTCCAACTTCTGAACTAAAACAAAACCAAGCATTTGTGCTTGTGAAGTGTTTCTTCAAGTGTGCCCGTACTTATTATATGTTGTTATTAAAGGACTTCAATTACTTTCTTTTAAAATCCTATATTATATACTTAACACAACATTAAAAAACAAATACAATGTTAAAGATGGGAAAAACTTAAACACAAACATTTTTTTTTCCACAGTTTTACTTATAAGAATTTTACACATCATATACAACTAACATAAAATAACTCAAAATAGATTATGTTAAATGCCTCATATGCTTAGGATCCATATTCGTTTTTGCTAGCAAATAATAGCCCATTACCAACCCTGCCTGTAATTATACATCAATGCTACTACAAACCCTATTTTTACTCAAACTATATGCCTACCCTTACACTAATACTAACCCTAAAACAGAATTAACCCTTACCCTACAGTAGCAGTAATCATACATTAACCCCAAACCTATCCCTACTCTAACAGAAACCCTCATGGCAACCCTAAATCCGAGAGATACATGAGCAGAGGAAGTGTTCTTTACTGTGCGATTGCAGCATGAGATGGAGATCTCCCCCTCACGCTGCATCTCCTGCATGGGGTCCCTGCTGATCACTATGTGACACAGCCCAGTGCAGTTCACTTTCAGCAGGGGACCCTAGGAGGGTCTATTCAGACTCTGGGTGTTTCCCTCTGTCTGGAGCAAATTGTGGTAATTGAAATGCATTTACAGGGCTGTGAACAGTGCTCACTTTGAACACTACATGCAGCTCATCTGCCGGTGTAAGGCCAATAAATATGGTTTCAGTTGACAGAGGGGTTTAATTGATCTCCACAGTATAAGCAGGGATTAAACCCTTCTCGCACCAAAATAAAAGAACGCCAGATGCAGTCTTAATGGAGTTAAAGTTCACTTGTTTAGGATGGCATGTAATATCCTAATGTTGTTAAGGAGTTAATGCTGACAGAGCATCATAAAAATGTTGTTTATAAACATCTAACATGCCAAAAGAACCCATCAATGTCTTAGAGGCATCGTAGTACTACTGTACATTTTCATACCGAACTTAGAACCTAGCAATTATTTATTTATTTAGTTCATAAGGTTGAGATAAAACACACAAACTATAAACTGTCATCCTTTCAAGAATTGTTTTTTTCTTGAGCAAGAAGCTGAAGTGAGCAAAAAAAACAAAAAACAAACAACCTATAGTCTTTTCTGTAACAAAGGATATAAAATCTACAGAACACGTGAGATACAAAAGCTGTGCCACCACGAAAATAGATGCTTTTCACATTAAACTGAAAAAATAAGCTAAATGCATGCATAATGCATTAATAATATCAGCTGCTTAGAACATGTATATTTGGAAGAAAAAGTGCAATAGCTTTTAGAAAAAAGATAACAAAACAGCTAATTCAAACCACAGTCTCGAAGAGGCCAATACTTTGTATGGGGCATGGTATCCATGGAAACCTGGATATGTTCTAATTAAATGTCTCTCTGGGCAATAATACTTTGTAAACTGACATGGGCTGATTTTTTATTAAAATGTTTTAAAACTGATTACAAAGCTCAGTGTCCAAGTCAAAGAACACAAACAAATGAGTTACCAAGCAGTGCCTTTCTTTTCGTCTCCCCACCCATTCCATGTCTTCAGGGATTTTGGTAAGATGCCGAAAGAAAACTAAGAACAAAACTGACAATAGAAGAGCCACCCAGGCAAAACCTATCAAGGGGTTAACTCTCAGACACAGAATTAATCAGTGGAGTAGCTAATCCGGGTTTATTATTATGTTACTTTCAAACCTTTTTCTTGTATTCAAATAGTGTTTTGCTTAATCAAACATTTCCCCAAAAATAATACTAGGATACGTACATTACCCAAATTGCTGTGCGTATGTATGTAACAAAACCTCATTATTTTTGCTTTAATGGTAAGATTTTAGAAGCAGTTTGAGAAATAGCAAGACAAGGGCTGATAAATAACACAACAGATATCTGAATATGCGATTCTCTCCCTCGTTGTATCTGCATTTATTAAATAACTTGGTGGTGATGAGGTTAATGTTCTAGAATCTGTAGTTTCCTATTTCACTTTACCATTTCTATAGAGCTTTGCTGAGTAGCCCGTAAGAAAAGTCATAAAAGGCTTGTGGGATTCATAGCATCATATTTGGTGGTAGATTCCAAAGACGACTAAATCATGAGGAATAAAGTGAACCACAAATAAAAGTAAAATATTGTTTAATGAGTAAAATATGCATCGGTTGGATTTTTGTGGGATCTTGTCCTAATGATATAATGTAACTGGCAGTCTCATGTTAATTGTGAAGCATCGCCCGGCAGTAATTGTCATTCCCTTCCCACAGGTTTTGATCTAAGAGACAAAGAATTGAACTCGCAGAATGCTATCGGAGTTTTGTTTCGGTCGGAGGACTGTCCTACACTCTGGCAATGTGTTTGTCTTGGACAGGTGGCTTGTAGAAAGACTTACCTCCTACAAGTAGTTACCAGTAAGTGTTTGCATTGATACTGCGATGCACTATCTCACGCTGAATTTAAATGATTTCTGTCGTGTTTTTTGTTTTACTCATTTATTGCTCCTAGGGTGCAATCTTATAGTAAACAGTGAGCAATTTCCGTTTTGCATGGTTTGTAAATTGCACGGGTTGCATGGGCTCGAGATTTACATCAAATAGCAAACTCCTTCAAAATGACTTGGACTTTACTCTCATGCTGGCTCACACTGTACTCATGAGTTGTTTGCATGGTCTGTTCATATTGTTGGCTTCAATACTGCTCAAAATTACTGTGCACCTTAGCAGCCATTTTAACAATACCATCAGAGATTAGCTCCTGCATGGAACGAAGAGAAGTCTCAAGTTGTAATAGTGGGAGCTGCTGTAAAATAAAGGGACCATTCAATGAAGCTGAGATGGTGTCTACCGGCACTCTGACAGCCTTTTTGGAAGGTACGCTGGATGGCTGAGACTGATAGGAGTTATATGTTGCCTGGCATAAATGGATGTTTAAGGTTGCCTAAAAAAATTGGGAGCTTATGAATGGTTAGGCCTAATGGGTACGGATGGATGGTTTGGATTATTGGTGTGGATGTATAACTGTGGGTAATGAGTAGACCTTTGCAAAAAAGTAGTTTAGCTCAATTCGTCTGAGTCAAAATCCTTTACAACCCACACCCAAACTAAGTGTTTCTCCTGCTTTAATTATAAAAGTACGTGAATGGCGCTTCCAATATACTTGCACAATATTGGGTGAAATGGTGTTCGCCAACACCCTCAAATAGTGAACAAAGGAATATATACACACACAAAGCATGTAGAACACACCAAGTATACACACTCCATTAAAGTGCAATTAAAATGATGTATACAAATGGTTATACTTATGAATATGATGTCATCCTCTAGAATGTAAGCTCATTGATCAGGGCCCTCCACCTCTCTGTTCCTTTACGTCGAGTTGTCTGGTTACAATTAAATGTCTGTTAGTCCACCCTTTATACAGCGCTACGGAATCTGATGGCGCTATACAAATAATAAAACAATAATAAAAATAATAATAATAATAATAATAATAATAATAATGTACAATTGATTTACATATATAGAATCTATAAAACCAATAATAAACAGCACATGGTGTATTTTCTGCTAACCAGTATCAATTGTTGTTATTTTACAAGCCACCATCTTATGCAAGGGCAAAGGATAGGCTTATTGTCCTGGATTATTCAATAACTCTAATGTCAGAAATTTACAAATCAAGCACAGCTGAGTCCAAATTCAAGTCCATTCAAACACCTGTCTGGATCATAAATATATATACACATAATGTCCATAACCAAATTATAGTATGTTAAAACCTATAGAGCATAACTGAGTACCTACTGGATATATAATTATGTATCGAAAAGGACCTGTAAAAATAAAATAAAAATACATGTATATTAACTATGAAAACAGATATATGATAAATAAAAGATGTGTTAAAATGGTTTAAAATACATTAAAATAAATTAAAATAAAAAAACATGGATGGGTATAGAAGACATAAAATTGTAAACTATAAAAAATGAACCAACTCAAAATCTAAATTACCGTATATACTCGAGTATAAGCCGACCCGAATATAAGCCGAGGCCCCTAATTTTACCCAAAAAAACTGGGAAAACTTATTGACTCGAGTATAAGACTAGGGTGGGAAATGCAGCAGCTACTGGTAAATTTATAAATAAAATTAGATCCTAAAAAAATTATATTAATTGAATATTTATTTACAGTGTGTGTATATAAAGAATGCAGTGTGTGCGTATGAATGCAGTGTGTGCGTATGAGTGCAGTGCGTGTATGAGTGCAGTGCGTGTATGAGTGCAGTGCGTGTATGAGTGCAGTGCGTGTATGAATGCAGTGTGTGTATGAGTGCAGTGCGTGTATGAGTGCAGTGCGTGTATGAGTGCAGTGTGAGTGTATGAGTGCAGTGTGTGTGCGTATATATTAATTTACTATTTATTTCCAGTGTGTGTATATAATGAATGCAGTGTGTGTGTGTATGAGTGCAGTGTGTATGAGTGCAGTGTGTATGAGTGCAGTGTGTATGAGTGCAGTGTGTATGAATGCAGTGTGTGTGAGTGCAGTGTGTGTGAGTGCAGTGTGTGTATATGAATGAAGTGTGAGTGTGTGTGATGCAGTGTGTATGAGTGCAGTGTGTATGAATGCAGTGTGTGTGAGTGCAGTGTGTGTGTGAGTGCAGTGTGTGTATGAGTGCAGTGTGTGTATTAGTGCAGTGTGTGTATGAGTGCAGTGTGTGTGAGTGCAGTGTGTGTATATGAATGAAGTGTGAGTGTGTGTGATGCAGTGTGTGTGATGCAGTGTGTGTATGTGTTGGTGGGGGTGGGCATTTAATATATTATTAATTATTATTATTTTTTATTTTTTTATATTATTTTTTTGTATTATTATTCATTATTTAATTATTATAATTTATTTTTTTTATTATATGTTTTTTTCGTCCCCCCTCACTGCTTGATATATGGCAGGGAGGGGGGCTCCTTCTCTGGTGGTCCAGTGTCATTGGTAGTTCAGTGGGGGGAGAGGGGGGCTGGCAGAGCTGTACTTACCTTTCCTGCAGCTCCTGTCAGCTCTCTCCTCCTCCGCGCGGTCTGTGCAGCTCCCTCTGTCAGCTCACAGTGTAAGTCTCGCGAGAGCCGCGGCTCTCGCGAGATTTACACTGGGAGCTGACCGAGGTGCTGAACGGACGGCGCGGAGGAGGAGAGAGCTGACAGGAGCTGCAGGAAAGGTAAGTACAGCTCTGCCAGCCCCCCTCTCCCCCCAGTCTGTATTATGGCAATGCAAATTGCCATAATACAGACTATTGACTCGAGTATAAGCCGAGTTGGGGTTTTTCAGCACAAAAAATGTGCTGAAAAACTCGGCTTATACTCGAGTATATACGGTAAGTAAATTTTAACTCAAATAGCCACCTACTCTCCATTTTGCTTAATTCTTTAAGATTGTCCTCACCCATCCAAGTTTTACTTTTCTGGTAGATGACAATAAAACTAATACAGGAAGGGTCACCACCGTGACATTGCGCAAAATGAGCAGAAACACTATGTTTAGTATGCCTCCTCTGTATATTGCCCATATGTTTCTGCATATGTGTTTTGAACGATCTAGTCATCATTCCCATGTATTGCAGTCCACAGGGGCACCAGAGGAGGTATACTAAATTAATGGAGTGACATGTAAGTAGAGAGTTTATTTTATATTATTTTTTAGAAGAGGTAGAGAGAAACTTACTTTGTGTATTATTGTTAAATTTCGTTTTTCTACACAACGTGCACATTTTGCATGATAGAAACAATTTTTCTTGTTAAACACATTTGATTTATTCCTTTCTTTATTATGATTTTTTCACTAACAAGGTTTTTAATTTTTTTGCTACTCTGTAGACAATTTTTGGCTTGTCTTTAATTATACTTTCTAAAGTCTCATCTGTTTTTAAAATATGCCAGTATTTATTTTAAATATATCTCACTCGACCGCTGAGCCGAGAGGACGCTCACCTCGGCGGCTCCGGCATATCGGGGCGCTAAAAGCGAAGAAAACAGCTCTAACAGGCGGTGAATCGGTGCAAATTGGCCTCCTGGTGAAAGGGGGAACCGGGGCGCACACATCGATGCCCACCAAGTGACAACTGCTCCGGTCCGTACCAATCACCCGGGAGGGGCCTACCAGCATGGCGGGAGCGGGAGAGGCGGTCGCTCTCCTGCCGCCAGGCATGGATGACACCTCGCCACACGATCCACGTTCCCCCCCCTCTGGTCCGGTGGGGGTTATCCCGGGCCACCCCCACATGATCCCCACTATAAAAGACAGACCAGCAATTAGCCTACCGGGCCCAGAGAGAAGCATGGCGGAATACAAAATGTCGGATAGCAATCACACTGCACCCCTGGCCACAGCATGGGAGTTCACAGAGCTCCGACTCAACCTCATATTTAACTCCTTCTGGGTAAAGATAGAGGCCCTCACTTGGCCCACAGAGCAAGAACCCCCTCAAGGAAATACACCACAGTGCACACTATGGGAAGACCCAGAGTCCGGTGCAGCAAACCCAAGACACGCCTACCTGAGGACGAGCAGACACATAAAAAGACCCACTTCAACTGATGGGGCCTGGCACAACAATGCGAACAGGCGCAGCCTACACAAAGCAAGTAAAGCTCAAGTGTCACCCACAGCAAGGTGCCTTAAACCGCCTCGCCTACAGCATAGACCCGGGACCGGCACAACCAACAGAGCAAAAATGAGAAAGCGGCACACCACGGGTCCATCGTTAACAGCAGCGGCAGATCACCCACACCCGCTACGCAATAAACTGCAAACACACCGACCGTGGAGACACACATATGGGTTTGCGTGCCACCAGCCGAATGGAACACATACCCACTCGGGAACTTCTCACCTCAACATATCCGGTCCACGGAGAACAAAGACAGCGGCTCAGAACTTACCTAACCAGGCACCACCACCACCGACGGGGATCGGCTGATCCTGATGCTGGACTTAACACTAGACCTCAGAGCTGCCAGAAAGGGACACTATGCGCTCAGATAGGTTCACTGAGGGCCCAACTTTAACCCCTTGCTTACCGCAGCATTAATGGTCATAAGCATATATGCCACCCCAGCATACCAAGTGATGCACTAGTCTGCATAATACAACAAATAGGATGTCCTCAAGGGAGAAAGTACTGCCTCCTTCCTTATAGTTATTGTCAGCCAACTCAATATGTGTATATCGTGTTAAGTATCACCTCTGACATAACATGTTTATGCCTGTTTATTACTCTACAAATGTGTTTATTAGTTGACTACATCTTGGCTAATTTTATGATTTATGTGGGGCGGGGGGGGGGGGTGCCAGGCTCAAGGGGAACATAGCGCATTCTTTAGCTGATAGCCGGCTTTCTCCCTATATCAGAGCTTCCGTGTCTGGAATGTCTAGTGCACATTATTGCTTATGCATTCTACTACACATAGATTCAGGTGTAGCCTGCGTGTACTGTTAATCTGGCACACTAGGTCGTTCTTGCACTTTTGATTTACAATTTACCCTGCAACCCTGAGAACCTCCTGGGGATGTAACTTGACCAACACATGTTTATTTAGTTTTTAACTACCTGAATCTAACATATTGATACCAAGCGCACTGTCTTAACTCCTGAAGCTCTAGCATGATTCTTAATCGCAATCTCAATCTACATTTACGCCTGTTTAATACAAACCCTATAAAACAAAAACAGCTGAGTTAATTTAGTTTTTAGTTACTTGAATCTAACTCGTTGATACCGAGCGCGCTGTCTTAACTCTTGTAGCACTAGCATGATTCTCACTCGCAATCTCAAACTACGTTTAAGCCTGTCTAATACAAACCTTATATAACAAAAAGTGCTGAGTTCAATTACGCCACTAAATTGTATTTATCTGTTACTTGTGATTGAGTCTGTTATGGTTATTGTGGCTACGCAGACACTGTTGTAATTCTTGCACGACAAAAATAAATAATATAAAAATAAAAAAATATATATCTCACTCGATTGGCATCTCCATTAAAATCTAGTATTAAAGCTGGCTCTTTTGTTGTATTATTAGTCTCTATTTTTTTATTCCAATAATGACTTTCTTTGTAGTTGTCTTACTTGTTGAATTTTTTTTATCTAGTTTAGATGAGTCATATATTTTTTCTTCAAAAAATACCTTAAGACATTTCGCTTGTTCATCATATTGTGTGATGTCACTACAATTTTAAAAAAAATCCTAAAACATTTACTTTTTGATACATTGTGCAACTGCAGGTCATAATGACAATTCATGGTGTCAATGTAGCTTCTATCATCTACTTGTTTAACCCCTTAAGGACCAAACTTCTGGAATAAAATGTAATCATGACATGTCACACATGTCATGTGTCCTTAAGGGGTTAAAAATGTTCTGGTATGGATTTTGTAAATATAAATATCCAAATTTAAAAACTAAACTCAGGTTTGACTTATTTGGCTAGTTAAAACAATGCTTCTCTGGTTATTATTAAGATCACTTAAAAATCGGTCAAGGGTTATCTTAGTACCTCTCCATAAAAAAAGATGTCATCAATGTATCTGCGATAGAGGACCAGACCCGCATCCCAGCCACCAAACTTTGGGAGTAAAGATTCCTCCCAATGAGACATAAAGAGATAGGCATAGCTGTGCGTGAATCTGGTCCCCAACGCAGTACCAACCAATTGAAGAAAGACAAAGCCATCAAACCAGAAGAAATTCTTTTGTAAAATCAGACGTAGGCTTTCTAAGATAAAATACACTTGACTATCAATACATTTCTGGCTTTGTTTTAAAAAAATATTCTATTGCTTGTGTCTAAGATATGCAGGTTATGATATTACTAGATGCTGGAGCTGTCTATCAATATATTCAAGCAGCCTACTTAAATAACCTACCCCTGACACTATTAGTCTTCCAGGGGGATTTTTATGATCTTTGTGAATTTTTGGAATTATATAAAAGACTGGTATACAACATACTTTAATATTTAAATTATTATACTTATTTTTTATTTTAGTCCTTTGTCTAATATCTAGAAATACTTCTTTTTAATGTTAGCTGTAGGGTCAGCATTTTGTTTGGTATATGTAGAGGCATCGTTTAAATGTCTATATACATCCTTAATATAGTCTTTAGTATTCAGTATAACGATGCAGCCACCCTTATTTGCTGGTTTAATTATAACATTCTGATCACTTTGCAAATCTTGAAGAGCTTTAGTTTGTTTCCCCGGTTTACCTGTGGAGACTTATTCATTGAGTCAGACTCCACAGACAAATACTGGATGAATTGAATCATTTGGTCGTGGATTAAAAGGATTTGGATTTGGACAAAATGGCCAAATTATTTTTTTCACAATGAGTGTAGATGGATGGCTGAAGGGTTTTGTTGAGGAAGTGCAGGAAAAGGCTGTCCATGTGTATCTGTTCTCTCCTCCTCCTCTTCTGTTAAAGATGTAGCTGGAAAACAGCACCTGTTATAACATCAATGGCTAACATGTGGCCAGTGCGGAGGCCGGTGCTGAGCTCTAAACTGTGATTGCTTAACGGATTTTGCTTAAAAATGGATTTACTCAACTCTTGCTAATATTTTTCAAGCAAGAAAAGTCTGTGACAGCATATTTCATTTTTGGAAGTGAAACTCTAAAATTTTGAGCATGAAATTGTGGCACATTTTTTTTTTGGGGGGGGGGGGGGGGGGGTAAAAAACACATAGTGGAAATTACCTATCATTTATTTTATCCAGAAATTAAAAATTTGCTCAAACTGTGATATTTCTAGAAGATGTAAGTAGGGCAAAGTGAGTTTATGCAATAACACTTTTTTCTAGAATACAGTTTAGCTAAAACTAAAATATAGCAATTGATTTGTAATATATGGCTAAGTATTAATTATAGTAATGTGGATTTGACTCTGAACTCTTATCGTTCCTCCCAACCATTCAAATTGTAACTTCTGACACAGTATTTATCGTACAGCTTGGGCATCTCATTTTCAGCACAGGTCAAAACAAAGTTATTCCTCATTCTCATTCCTCATTTTTTTTTAATCTTTACTTTTGTCAGTCACCAATAAAACAACATAGTACATTGTGGTTTGTGAATTACATACATTAACCAGTTTTCATTTTCATCACATATGCCTGGCTTGCCCTATTCTGTGCAATAGACTTCTAAGATGACACCCATGAGACAGTGACCGAAAGCAGTCTCTTTAACTCAGTAGCTGTTTCTATGTAACCTGATCAGCTATCACAGATAGCAGTTTTGAAGTAGACCCATCCCTATGTCCTCTGAGTGGAAAAAGTACCCAACACGATATAGGTAAAGAAGAAAAAAAAGAAAGAAGAGGTAAAGTTACACAACTTCTGCAATTTAGATTAGTATCTTTAGTGCCCATGTTTAATCAGGTTCCATAGTTTGAGTAGGATTGGCAAGAACAATGACTCACTGTTGAACCCTATACCTGCCTCTAGATCCTGTCATAGTTTGAGTAGGATTGGCAAGAACAATGACTCACCGTTATACCCTGTACCTGCCTCTAGATCCTGTCATAGTTTGAGTAGGATTGGCAAGAACAATGACTCACCGTTACACCCTATACCTGCCTCTAGATCCTGTGATAGTTTGAGTAGGATTGGCAAGAACAATGACTCGCCGTTATACCCTATACCTGCCTCTAGATCCTGTCATAGTTTGAGTAGGATTAGCAAGAACAATGACTCACCGTTATACCCAATACCTGCCTCTAGATCCTGTTAGTTGTGCCCCCATCCCTCACCTCACCCACACCTTTTCACATTATTTCATAGCATTATGACCTATGAGTTGATCTAATAAGTAATATTTTTTTTTATCCTGTGTTTAACTTCTAAAATTCTGTTTTTTAAAATATGCACAAAAGAAATATACAATAAATAAAAAGAAACTCACAGTTGAAGTTCCTGTATTGAGCTCGTAGTAAACCAGGAAGTGACTGATTCTTCTTATTTTGTCAATAGATCTCCTGAGCTTTTACCATAGATCCAAAGATCTCCTGGGCTTTTTACCCATGGTAGCATTATGGGCTGATCAATGGATTATAGGAATTGTAGCTCAATTGTCAGTTTTCTGCTGCAGATTACTAATACAAGTTCTCAACTTGATTATTGCAATTCAGGTGTCTAAATTGGACACCTACATAAATAATAAAAAATCTTACCACAGTCTATCTTGTCTTATCTCTCAAACCTTTTGCTTCCAATACCCGCTTTAACTCTTTTTTGCCTTTTTACTATGCACGCAGCTACTACACTGGCATATATACACGGCAATATTCCAGGTTTCAGTATCACAGCATGTATTCCTAACTCAGTCTAATCATTACTACTTACCTGGTAGTGAATATTTGATATGCCAGTGTAGGCATGGTGATAATAGGTACTGATAGCATCAACCCAGGATTGTATGGAGTAATATTATTTTCTATCATTGATGCAATATAAGAGCTATACTCTATTATCATTACATCTAGACATTTTTCCATGGTGCCTGTAGTACCCAAACCGATTAGAACCCTTGTGGACCGTTCTGGGACAGCAGGTTTTTCCCTGCTTTCATTTCACCCCTGTCTCCCAATACGGAGTTTTACTGCCAGCATATTTTAAGTTAACTGCTACTTGTATTCTGACAGCTCATGTATACTGTAACAATTATTTTCAGTATACATTACAGATTTATTGATACTTCGTATCTTCCATCAGCTTTAGTTACACAATGTTAACTGTACTTTCACTGTATTCTTGGTACGATCTTCAATGACGGCTAAAATCCATATACCGTTTATGGAACTACTTAATGTGCTCTTATGCCCAGTATAAAGTTGTAACTTTATACTGATTACCTAGGTA